>NC_056743.1:1546498334-1546803334 GCF_019279795.1 Protopterus annectens | reverse complement strand
TCACTGCATATAAACAACTAACATCTTTTTTATATTTATATATTAAATACTGCATCATATCAACTGGAAAAATGATATGGTAAGCACCCATCTGTCAAATTATTCATTTATTTAGTTTCATTGTTTGCTGAGAAAGTCCGACTGGGCCAAAGCAGGTCCATTTTCAGTGGAGCCCAGGGAGAATACCTCAAGATACACCTTTCTCAATATGCTTTCTGGAACCCTCTAAATCACTGAGTTCTCTTGGGATCCCTTGAGGCTGAAGTTATTATTTTATATAGCTTGGTGTTCTATTTATTTATTGTAGGTTTTATTAGTGTAACTTACCTGGGTGGCTACGGTGGTGCAGCGGTTAGCATTGGTTCTCCAGTTCAATCCTCGGCTGGGGTGCCTTCTGTGAGGAGTCTGCATTTCCACTCTGTGGTTGCGTGGGTTTCCTCTGAGTGCTCCGGTTTCATCCCAAAGACTTGCTGTAGGTGGATTGGACACTCTAAATTGGCCCTAGGTGTGAGTACGTGCAGGTGTGTGTCTTCTGTGGAAGGTTGGGTGCCGGGCTGGCAACTCGACACAGTAAAACTCCACTGCCAATCATGAGAGGACAGGTGATCTGCTGTGGCGACCCCTAACTGGGAAAAGCCGAAAGAAGATTATTGTAACTTACCTGATCTTACAGATACACAAAAAAAATGATTAATTGATTGACCAATTGATTAACATAATACTTGTATGTATAGTTGTCAACATGTGCATGACTTTTTTTTGACCTAGAATGGAATACAATGTCTGCCATTTTGTTCCAGTCTTTGGTAAAGGCAATATGTTTTATCCACAGGTTAATATGCTCATAGGTAAGAACTAGGCTAGCTGCCCTTGCAGGCCATTTTAAGCCTATCCAGTTTCTCTTTTTGTGCTCAAAATAACTTATCCCATTTGGTTATAACTTGGCCTTACCCATTTGATGGTCTATAATTATATCTTACCCCTAATGAGAATAAACTGAAATCATACCATAGATAATTTGTGAGGTCCCATTCCATGGAATAAAAGTATGAAGGGGCTGCCTCTGTCCATTAGTAGTACAGGGGACAGTCCCTGGAAAATATTTCTGTTTCCTATCCTTAGATCTAAGTTGTGCTTGGAAATTGTTTTATGTGGATGGAGAGTCTGTTCCACAGCAGTGGCATCCTCTGTGAGATATACTTGTCCCTTTCAACCATTCTGTTGATGTTACAGAAGAGGTTTAGAGGACTAGACCATGTATTTCTGATGCCATTTGACTTGTTGATGTACAGTAAATCCATCAGTAATGGGTCAGAAAATGCCTTGTATGCCAGACACAGGTCACTTCTTAGCACTCTGCAGGATATCGAGTATAATGACAAGGCTTTGAGTCGGTCCATGTAGGACATGTTGTTTAGGCCTTGTATCCTTTTAGTAAGGTATCTCTCTCGCTGAATACAAGCAACTGCGAAATCAAGTAAAAAAATAAATAGCCATCGACCATAAATCCTACTATGTTAATCTTCAAAATAACCATAAAACAAACCCCAAAAAGTTTTGGAGTAGCATCATAGCAATACTATCTCCAGGCAAAAAAGAGAACCCCTGCCCTGATCCAGACTCACCTGACCTTCTCCTAGCAACCAATTTAACTCCTTTTTCATTGATTCCATAGCAAACTCACCTCATCTTTCCCTAATAATATCCCCTCCAAGCATACCTGAAACCAGGGCTTCAACCTCCAATAACTCTTAGTCCTCCCCTTTCCCTCTCAAATCCATTCCTACCCACACTATAAAAAAGTCCTACTAAAGTTAAAACCTTGTTCTAATGCCCCAAATGACATTCCACCCCACTTTCTCAAACTAGCCGCTGATGGCATAGCCTTACCCATCAGCATCCTAATAAATCACTCCATCCAGAAGTCCTACTTACCACTCCTCTGGAAAAAAGCCTTCATCATCCCCCTCCACAAAGGAGGTAACAACTTTTCAATCTCCAACTTTCGCCCAATAGCTATCCTGTCCCCTATCTCCAAGATACTCAGAAAATGTATCCACCTGCAACTTTTACCCTACCTACTTGACAACCAGCTATTGACTCCTACACAACATGAGTTTAGACCAGGACATAGCACCACCACTGCCCTCCTTTCCTTCCTCAAAATCATCAACTCTATTCATGACTCCGGTAACATAGTTTCTACCCTCCTCCTTGACTTATCCAAGGCCTTTGATACTGTCTCCCATAAGCTCCTCCTTTCTAAACTCTCTCATCTTAACCTCTCCTCTTCTTCTATCAAATGGTTCACCAGCTATCTTTCAGCCAGGGAACAAGCTGTAAAATGGAGCTACTATACTTCTTCTTTCCTTCACACCCCAGCAAGTGTTCCTCAAGGCTCTATATTAGGTCCCTTACTATTTAGTATTTTTATTAATGACTTCCATCAAAAGATCCCCAATGCTAAACTCGTACAATACGCAGATGACTATACTATCATCTGCTCTTCCAAAACTCTACCCAAATTAATAAACCTTACTCAAGAGGCCTTCTCCTCCACTGAGTCCTGGATGCTTGACAACCATATAGCCCTTAATGCCTCGAAATCCAAAATAATTATTTTTTCCCCTTTTAGAAACACTGCTGTTGACAAAGCATCCTTCTTTATACTCAGTCTAAACAAGACATCTATTGAAACAGTTTCCCATGCAAAACTTCTGGGCGTCCTTATTGATGACCAGCTAAAGTTTGACACCCACCTACAAACCAATATAAAAAAAAAACATCAAAAACTCGGAATGCTTTATCGTCACAGACGCTACCTTTCTCTTTCATCTAGACAACTCCTATCTACCACCTACCTCATCCCTCTCGTCTGTATAGAGCCCCACTACTCAGTAATCTCCAATCAACCCTGAAATCTAAACTATCCTTATGCTATAATAAAATTTCTAAGTTTGCCACAGGATCCAAATCCTCCAATCATCATTGCAACTCCCTCCATACACTAAACTGGTTGGAACTCCCAAGCTACCTAACTTTCATTCAACTAACAACAGCACACAAGCTCATTTTAAACCCTCTAGCTGTCCATCACTCTCCTCTTCCTTAAAACTCCACCAGCCACACAGAACACTAAGATCTACAAATCAAAACCTCTTGGAACTCTACAAGCCTTTACATTCACCAGGGCAACTCTTACTATCCTTCTCCCTTGCTAGCTTATAGAACTCACTTCCCCCTCACATTAGAACTACCCAGAATCTCCCTTCCTTTAAAACCTTACTCCACTCTTATCTCTCCTCTCTCTGGGAATGCTCCTGTACTCGTCCTACCTGAATCCTGACACTTATCTCTATCCTATCCTACTCAAAACTCTGCCATTGCATAAATAATTCTTTGTCTACAATTATGATGTACTAATTGAGGCATTAATTTGTTGTTCTTGTAAATATCTTACAAGTGGTGGACTTAATTATTATATTTGAATGTTTTTATAATATTGTCTTTCTGTCTGGAGCATTTAATTTGTTGCTCTTGTATGCTGTACTTACTTATTACTTTTGAATATTTTTTAATATTGTCTTTCTGTCCGGAGCATTTAATTTGTTGCTCTTGTATGCTGTACTTACTTATTACTTTTGAATATTTTTTAATATTGTCTTTCTGTCTGGAGCTTTTCTCCTCAGGCCTCCATTGAAAATGGGCTACCTTGGCCCAATGTACTTTCCCAGTTAACAAACTGCAATAAATAATAAAATAAAATCTCTGTGGGCTTTACAGTTATTGCATGTGTCTGAACAGACACATGCCAAAGAGGTCGTTATACTTAATGATTGGTCTAATGAGGGCTGAGTAAATTCCACTAATCTTATTGATTCTCTGATCTGTTGTAATAAAACAAAACATCATATTTACTGCACCACATAACTTTTCTTTGAGTTTATGTACATACAATACATTTCTGGTGTTGGGAATTAGATAAAGGAAAAACATAATGCTCTTCTCAGTAAAATAATACAGCATTTGCTGCCCCGGCAGGGACTCGTTTTGCTTTTAATTACTCACAGACGTGGTTCCATGTATGTCCCTTGAAAATATTGGCAGTCTTCTTCAGTGGTTTCAATCACTTTATTGTATGGAGTAATAACATTTCTGAAGAAGGTCACGCATTAAAGTGATTGAAAGCGCCAAACAACAACTCGGCTGGCTTATTTTGGTGTACTGGAGCTCGTTTTTTTCAAGTTTCGTATGTGCAAAAAGTTCTTTGGTTTTAGTCTTCTTCAGTGCTGTCATCTTGAATTTCACATAGCTCATATACCATGATACCAAATTAAGACCACATGATGGACATATACTGCTTTAATCTAAATCTTCCATTAAACATGAGAAGTGAGTCACCAACAGAGGTGTGTCTATCAGATGCTTATAATGCACTGCCTTTTTGAAAGGAGCACTACAACAGGATTTTTGTTTAATAATGGTTTTTGGATGTTAGACAAAAAGGAACAATTTGTAAAGTGAAGAAATTTCCTAATATTCATGAAATTATTTTTGCTCATAAGTTCATAACAAAGAGAATTTCACAGGAATGATTCTATCCACTAGAAGTCAGAAAACTGCCTTTTCTTTAGTAATTACTTTAAAAAGCACATACCAATGGGTACATAATGTTCAAACAGATACAGTGGTTTCTAACAGGAAATGTAAAGATTAAAGATAATTTTTCATACCTTAATGCCTGTGCAACATATATCTTAGTTTAAGGGGTACCACTGAACTTAAATGGACTTGACCTAATTTGTTAATTTCAGGGATTCTACTGATAGCAAATGGATCTAACTTGCTAACAATTTGACACTGTGTAATTTTATTTGTGTACTTGCTAGTTTCTGACATTCCATGCTTGTAGAAATTTTGTTGAGATGTCCTCAACCAGGAAAATGTGCTGTTTTGCTGAAATCTTTCTCATTTGCTTTACAGTGTTTTCTCCACACTTCCACTATTTTAGAAGAGAAAGTCTGCTTTACCTGCTTTACTTTTGTCAATGTCCTGCATGAATTAACAAGTATAAGATGGGCTTTTGTTCTTCTCACTGGCCTGTGTCTGTTACCATAAAAACACTTCGTTGTTGTCATTGATTTGCCTTTACCAACTTCAGTGGGCTGGTTTGTTCTTGTAATTGTGATGCCCGTCCACTGGCCCAGTAATCAAGGAGTCTCAATCCTCACACTAACACCAGTGAGGGGTGTCCACATTGGGAGGATAACAAGTACACACGCAGTAAACTACAATTTCCTTTAAGAGCACACAGAGATCACAGTCTGGGGCTGGTTTTCTCCCTTCCTCTCCAGATCTCCAATAAGACTCCCCACTGGCGCAGCTATAGGGTCCAGATCTTAGCCTAGTGGTCAAGCTAAAACCTCCAGCACCCTCTCTGTCCAGCAGGTGCTTCGTGTCCCTGCCTATGTAGCTGACACACACGCACTTTAGGATTTGAGTTATATACACACACACCAACACTCCTGGGGAAGGATGGCACAGGTTCTCCAGCTATGCCCCCTTCTTCCCCCGACTATAAGGTAGACATCACTGCCACCAACCACTACTTATCAGATACTAATAAGGCCCTTCCCAAAAGGTGACCAATTTTACTGTGCAATGTTACTGTTATTCAAATATAAGTGTGACCCAGGGCTAAGGCTAGTCTGGAGTGGCTTAGTACAGTATCACCAAATACATGTTAAGTACTGTAGGAGTTTAAATTATCTCTACACAAAACAGCCACAGTTGAAAGGTTAAAAATATTTAATAATAAATAATAAAAACACAAGACAGTACTTATTACTTCAACACAATAACATTCCAGAGTTCAGAAACCACAGGAAATACTGTACTTTAAAACAATATTGTAGGATAGTCTGACAAATATAAAAAACACCTAGACTAATCTGTATAAATTCCTATTTAACTCTAAGAGAAATCACTGTTCTAAATACCACTTACATACAGAGCAAGCAAGTGCTAGTGAGTGGATGTTCTTACTAGATCCAAGACAAGATACAAAATGCTCAATCTTTCTCTCTGAGAAAGTCTTAAAATGATAATATACAGTACTGATGACTCATCTCAGATTCCATCATTTTTATCACTTATTTAGTTCCCAGGCTAACAGAAACTCAAAATTTACATTCCTTTGTAAGCTGCCGCTGCCAGGAAAACACAGCAATAAAAGAAACATTCACATGTGAAACCTAGTAATTATTTATGTCTTAAGACAATAGAAAGAATTTCCCAGCCCAGACATTCTGTCTCTGAGCTTGAGATCAAACACAGTTGTACAATTCTTTAGTTAACAGCTTTCTTCCAGCAGGGTGCACTGTGGTTACATTTTTGAAGCTCAGTAAACATATAGTTTAATCATAACATATAGTTCTCTTTATATTTGTAAAACAAGCCTGTGGATTATATTAATATTTACAATGACATAGAATTATCTACAAAATTCTATCTGGCTGGGCTGGCAGCCTCTCAGTTTTTCACAGTAATATCTGTGCAAGTGCTTTTATAGGTTCATAGGTTCATACTAGGCTATCTGCCCTAGGGCATTTATAAGCCTAGCCAGAATGTGTTTGGCTTTCGCCACCCATTTTAAATTTATTTTGCTATGCCCTTTTTCGAGGTTAGTATACTGTGCCTCTGTCTAACAGTGACACAGAAGTGATACCCGGGGTAAACCTACGATCTCCCATCCACTCATCAAGATTCCTCTTGAAGAGAGTCAATGAGGGACTCTGCCTAACCTGGACTGGGATTTTATTCCAGAGGGAAGGGAGCCTCTGGGTTATGAATCTGTCCCTCCAGCATGTCCTATTTATTTCAGTGCTGAGGTTCAAGTCTCTCGAGCGCGTAGGATTTTCTGAGGTGCAGCATGTCCATTAATTCCGGGTTGGACATGGCTTTATACGTCAGGCACAGATCGCCTCTGAACAGGCGGTATGCCACTGAGTAGAGCTGGAGTTTCTTTAACCGGGCAGCATATGGCATCTGTTTGAGCCCTTTGATCCTCTTGGTGAGGTACTTTTGGGGTCTTTCCAGTTGCTGCAGGTGTCTGGTAAGGTACATCCCAAAAGGGGCATTGTACTCAATTATGGGCCTGATGAGGGATGAGTAAAGAGGCACGATGACGTCCCCTGATCTAGATGTGAATCCCTTCATGCTTAGGTGGGCTATATAAAATGTTTTTCTAACCACTTTGGCCACGTGGTTGTCAAATGAGAGATTGCTATCAACTTGGGTCCCCAGGTCCCTAATTACTTTTTCTGTACTTAATGGATTACCACCTATGTGGTAATTTGTGGGCACTTTGTTTTTGGCAAAGGGGATGACTATACACTTTTTGGCATTTAGCTTGAGGCCATGGCTCTGGCACCAGTTGTCTGTTTCTATGAGGCCCTTTTGGAGGATGCTTGTGTCGGCTGGAGAGTCGATTATGGTGCCCAGTTTGCAGTCATCTGCGAACTTGGTCAGCCACAGTCCTTCCGTGTTGGCCTGTACCTCCGAGAAATATATACCGAACAAGAGAGGTCCCAGGACTGAGCCTTGTGGGACACCACTTGTAACTGGTTTGGAGTCTGACATGGCTCCAGCAATTCTAACCATGTGGGCTCTGTCCTTGAGCCAATTTGCAATCCATCTAGTGACATAGGGGTTTATATTTAAGCTGGTGAGCTTATCTATAATGCCCGAGTGGGGTATTGTATCGAAGGCTTTTGTGAGGTCCAGGTAGGCTGCGTGGACCACCTTCCCCTCGTCAATGGCCTTGGTGACTGTTTCAAAGAAATCAACCAGGTTTAAGAGGCAGGATCTGCCCTTAACAAAGCCGAACTGGGTAGGATCCAGTGTTTGTAGGTCCCCAATATCTTTATTTATGAGGTCCATGATGATCCTTTCCATAGCTTTGCAGACCAAGCTAGTCAGGCTTATGGGGCGATAGTTTCCAGGATCCGTTGAGGCACCACCTTTATGGAGAGGGACCACTGTTGCTGTACGCCACTCTTTGGGCACATATCCTGTAGTAAGGCTGAGATTGAACAGTAGTTTTATGTTTGGGTTTAGCTCTTCTTGGAGTTCATGTAGGACGCAGCCCGGGACACAGTCTGGTCCCATTGATGCTGTGTTTTTTGCTTTAGAGAGGGCGGCTCTTACCTGAGCATCTGAGATGTCGGGGGGCAGCACTCTGCTGGGATAGATATTTTCCCTTTTGGTGGGGGGGGAGAAGTTTGCGCTGAACCTGTCAGCTAGGATGTTGGCAATGTCTGTGGGTTTGGTGTATTTTTTGTCATTTTGGATTAATTCTGAGCATATCTGGGAATTACCACCCAGGTTCCTAACATAACTAAAGAAAGCATTGTGATTATCCTTAGTGTCCTGTGCAATTTTTCTCTCGAAGCTGGCCTTAGACAATTTTATGTGTGCCCGTAGTTTTTTGCTAATACTGATCAGTGATGCCTTCCCTTTTTGGGATTTTTCTCTATCATTTAGTAGCTTCCTCCTTCTATTGTATAGTTTGTTTATGGCTGGGGTCCACCAGACAGGACGTCTGCCTTTGGAGGATTGGGTCTTGGTTTTATTTGGGATCGCATGATCCATGCATTCCTGAAGGTGTTCATAGAATGCGTTTATAAAGGATTCTGTGGTCTGGGCCGTATTTTCCACAGGCCCGGGGCTTTGAAGGATTCCACCTCAGTTTTGAGGAGTGTGAAATTTGCTTTAGAGAAGTTTTTCACTGTGGTTTTCTGGGCAGGGGTGGGGTCGGGATGTGAATATCCAGTGAGATTAGTTTATGGTCTGATCTTACCAGTGAGGGATACACTTCTGGTCTGGAGCATAGAGTCCCCATGTTGGTGATGATCAGGTCCAGTATGTTTTCCCCTCTTGTGGGAGTGGTAACAAGTTGTTCCATAGCATTTGAGTTTATAAATTCTAGGAACCTTTGGGCTAGGGTGTTGGAGCTAGAGTAATGCTCCCAGTCTATGTTTGGGTAGTTGAAGTCGCCCAATATAATGGTGTTTGGAGAGACCTTCATATTTTCCAGTGTTCTCAGGAAGGCCAAGTGGGGTTCCTGGGTTTGGGAGGGTGGTCTGTAGCAGGCTATAAACTGGAAGGCAGTTTTACCCACTGTTAGTTGCACATGGATAGTCTCTGATGCTTCGTGCTTTGCCACCAACCTGGAGGTGTGGGTATCTTTGATGAATATCGATACTCCCCCTCCTTTTGTGGTTCGGTCCAAGTTTTGGGGCCGAAAAGCATGGTATGAGGTATAACCTGGTAGTGCTGGGGTGCTCTCGGGAGCCCTGAACCAGGTTTCTGTTACTGCACAGATGTCGATGTTCTCCATGCTAAGGAGAGTTTCGAGTGCATCTTGAGGTTTAGACTTCTGGCGTTGAGTAGCATTACTCTTAGTTTCTTATCCCTTGTGATACCTATGGAGGTGGGTTTGTCTTTTGAGCCTTGCCTAAAAAAGGCACTATGGGGGTAGCAAGAGCCTTTGCCAATATCCAAAAGCCCAGGGGTGACAAGTGCAAGCCGTCCCTAGCGAAGCATCGTGGCTTGTCTAGCATATCATCCCAAGCTGACAGGCATTGGATCCCCTTTGAATGACATCAGTACTTAAGCCAATTGTTGAAATTGATCATCTTGTCTTCATATTGTGGCATCATTCTTGGTGAGGGTAAGATGCTACTCAAGGTCAGGGTCATACCGGCCTGGGCTACATGCTCAGAGAGCTCCTTTATGTCTCTTTTCATGTAATCCAGGGAGGTACGTCTCAGGTCATTCACACCAGCATGGACAATGACTGAGTCATATTTGTACTTGCCTTGGAGTGACCTGAGTGCTTGTGTTATGTGGCGGATCCTAGCGCCCAACAGGCTGCTCACTGTGACCCTCTCCTTGTTCAGCCTGGTGAGCGGGACGTCAGTGTGCCTGACAATAGAGTCACCTATTACAAGTGTATCAGGTGTGTTGTTTAGTCTTAAGGGCTGTGACTGTTCTGCACACTGGCTTTGTGAGATATGTGTTGCACATGTTTTGTTTTGGGGTAGCGGCTGCTTGGGTGTCTGCTTTGGAGGTCTCTGCTGCTTCTGCAGATCCTTATTTAGAGCCTCCGAGTATGTTTTTGTGTGATTATGTGTTTGGTTTGCTGTCGTGGTAGGTCTATGTGAGACTGGAATTGTAGTGAGTTTGGTTTCCTTCTCCTCCTGACTGGTTATGCCAGTACTGAGTTGTGAGAGCTTAGCCTCCAGTTTGGCTATATGGTTGCATCTCTCACATGTGCTGGAATTTGTTGGGAGGAGGAGAGGGTTGTCTGTGTACATGAGGCAGTTGTAACATTGCCTCAAGATTCCCAGATTCACCAGCTGGACCGGAGAGGAGATTGACAACTGACCTTTGGACATGCTAGAATAATATTGGGAATTCCTTAATAATTGAAAACCAGGGCCAGTGGGGAGTGAGGGTGTAGTGCTTTTAATTTTTAGTGCTGACTTATATAATTGCTTTAGTGAGCAAGTGCCAGGTAACTTAAGTGCAATGTGTTACAGGTAACTTAAATGCAAAAATGACAGACAGTAACTTTCTTTCAAGTGAAACAAGGAAATAAGTACAGTAAGCAATGCAGATATCACTAGTGATCCACAGAAGCGCTGAGAAGCCACGTATTAGGTGGAATTAGAGTTCCAGGGAAATAACAAGCAAACAAACAACAAGTATATAAACAAAGCTAGATTCAGCAGGCCTGTATCTAGTCTATGCTACAGCAAACATGGTGTACCAATTTCAGTAAGATACAGTTCAAATATTCAGGCACTATAAACCTTTAACCAGAAATTCCCAGCTCAGAAGGGCAGAGTCCAGCCTCTTCTCCCACAAGAATGCAGACCACAAACCTTCTTAATGTAAAATAACTGGCCTGAAGCCCAAGTGCTTAAACCAGAACTAATACACTTTAAGAATAACAGACACTGGGTTCTCAATCAGCAGTTCCCAACTTAGAAGGATGAAAGCTACCTGTCCTGCCACCACAGTGCATGCCACAAACCTTCCTAATGTAAAACAACTGGTCTGAAGCCCAAGTGCTTAATCCAAAAGACTTAGAATGATAGCTACACTTTAATCAAGTTACTACCAAGCAGTAATAAATACAATTGAATACTTTAGAGAATACCTGGATTAGTGCTCAAGTTACACAAACGAAGCTAGATCCAGCAGGCTCGAATCCAGTCTATGCCACAGCAAACAAGGCGCACCAACTTCAGTAAGAAGCAGTTCAGATATGCATGCACTATAAGCCTTTAACCAGAAATTCCCAGCTCAGAAGGGCAGAGTCCAGCCTCTCCTCCCACAAGAGTGCAGACCACGAACCCTCTTAATGTAAAATAACTGGCCTGAAAGCCCAAGTGCTTAAACCAGAATTAATACACTTTTAGAATAACAGGCACTGAGCCCTCAATCAGCAGTTCCCAACCTAGAAGGATGTAAGCTACCTGTTCTGTCACTACAGTGCAGACCACAAACCCTCTCAGTGCAAAACAACTGGTCCGAAGCCCAAGTGTTTAAACCAAAAGGCTTAGAATGAGTTACACCAAGCAGTAATAAATACAATTGAGTACTTTTAAGATGATGCAAAAGTAAAAAAAGTAGGTAGAAACACAAGTACAGTAAAAGCAGATGAAACTTTTTTTTTTTTTCCTGAATAAGTGCTGAGATCAAAGAAACAGATTTGAGTGCTGACACTAGAAAACTGGCTAGTTATAAGAAAAAAAAACTAAGCTAGAAGGCTTCCCTCCAACACAGAAGGGCTTGGGGGCTCAGAAGCCTACAAATAGTCTATACCACTTAACAGGAAAGGCAGGAAACAAGCTTAATTTTTTTTTTCTGTTTCCCAGATGCTCTCTTTGTACAGAGTAGGAGTGCCTGAAATCAGAATATGATCTCACTGCACTCACTTGAGTGAGCAAATGAGATGGGCCCAGAAGGAGTATCCAAACACAAATTTACAAGAGGGGCGGGCAGTTGCAAGGCCACTAAGATTAACACCAAAACAAAAACAGGGAGGGTGGGTGAGACTAACTGAAGAGCAGAGTCAAAACTTCCAGTTCAGTTAATATTCCTTCCACACAGTTAAAATCAATTTAAATACTCTATTTTTTTGAAAAAAAAAGAGCAGATAAAGGTACTTAAATTCTCTTATATGTCCAGTTGAATACAGCAAGTTCTTAGCCAGCCAAAGCTGAGGGTTTTAAGCAGAAAATATTTCACACTGTACCACTTAAATAGGCAAGAACAGGAAATCAAAGAATGTGACTACCCCCACACCTGTAATTACTAGCAAATAACAAAATTCAGCAAACACTGACTAACTTCCAGTTCAGTTAATATTCCTTCCACGCAGTTAAAATCAATTTAAATACTGTATTTTTTGAAAAAAGAGCAGATAAAGGTACTTAAATTCTCTTATTCGTCCAGTTAAATACAGCAAGTCCTTAGCCGTCCAAAGCTGAGGTTTTAAGCAGAAAATATTTCACGCTGTACCACTTAAATAGGCAAGGACAGGAAATCAAAGAATGTGACTACCCCCACACCTGTAATTACTAGCAAATAACAAAATTCAGCAAACACTGACTAACTTCCAGTTCAGTTAATATTCCTTCCACACAGTTAAAATCAATTTAAATACTATATTTTTTTGAAAAAAAAGAGCAGATAAAGGTACTTAAATTCTCTTATACGTCCAGTTGAATACAGCAAGTTCTTAGCCGGCCAAAGCTGAGGTTTTTAAGCAGAAAATATTTCACACTGTACAACTTAAATAGGCAAGGACAGGAAATCAAAGAATGTGACTACCCCCACAACTGTAATTACTAGCAAATAACAAAATTCAGCAAACACTGACTAACTTCCAGTTCAGTTAATATTCCTTCCACAGTTAAAATCAATTTAAATACTGTATTTTTTTGAAAAAAAAAGAGCAGATAAAGGTACTTAAATTCTCTTATACGTCCAGTTGAATACAGCAAGTTCGTAGCTGGCCAAAGCTGAGGTTTTTAAGCAGAAAATATTTCACACTGTACCACTTAAATAGGCAAGGACAGGAAATCAAATAAAGTGACTACCCCCACACCTGTAATTACTAGCAAATAACAAAATTCAGCAAACACTGACTAACTTCCAGTTCAGTTAATATTCCTTTCACACAGTTAAAATCAATTTAAATACTGTATTTTTTTGAAAAAAAAAGAGCAGATAAAGATACTTAAATTCTCTTATACGTCCAGTTGAATACAGCAAGTTCTTAGCCAGCCAAAGCTGAGGTTTTTAAGCAGAAAATATTTCACACTGTACCACTTAAATAGGCAAGGAGAGGAAATCAAAGAATGTGACTACCCCCACACCTGTAATTACTAGCAAATAACAAAATTCAGCAAACACTGACTAACTTCCAGTTCAGTTAATATTCCTTCCACACAGTTAAAATCAATTTAAATACTGTATTTTTTGAAAAAAAAGAGCAGATAAAGGTACTTAAATTCTCTTATACGTCCAGTTGAATACAACAAGTTCTTAGCCGGCCAAAGCTGAGGTTTTTAAGCAGAAAATATTTCACACTGTACCACTTAAATAGGCAAGGACAGGAAATCAAAGAATGTGACTACCCCCACACCTGTAATTACTAGCAAATAACAAAATTCAGCAAACACTGACTAACTTCCAGTTCAGTTAATATTCCTTCCACACAGTTAAAATCAATTTAAATACTGTATTTTTTTGAAAGAAAAAGAGCAGATAAAGGTACTTAAATTCTCTTATATGTCCAGTTGAATACAGCAAGTTCTTAGCCGGCCAAAGCTGAGGTTTTTAAGCAGAAAATATTTCACACTGTACCACTTAAATAAACAAGGACAGGAAATCAAAGAAAGTGACTATCCCCACACCTGTAATTACTAGCAAATAACAAAATTCAGCAAACACTGACTAACTTCCAGTTCAGTTAATATTCCTTCCACACAGTTAAAATCAATTTAAATACTGTATTTTTTTGAAAAAAAAAAGAGCAGATAAAGATACTTAAATTCTCTTATATGTCCAGTTGAATACAACAAGTTCTTAGCCAGCCAAAGCTGAGGTTTTTAAGCAGAAAATATTTCACACTGTACCACTTAAATAGGCAAGGACAGGAAATCAAAGAATGTGACTACCCCCACACCTGTAATTACTAGCAAATAACAAAATTCAGCAAACACTGACTAACTTCCAGTTCAGTTAATATTCCTTCCACACAGTTAAAATCAATTTAAATATTGTATTTTTTTGAAAAAAAAGAGCAGATAAAGGTACTTAAATTCTCTTATACTTCCAGTTGAATACAGCAAGTTCTTTAGAGGATTTAGTTCATGCAGTCATTTTACAGTATCAACACAACTATAATCTACATCTGACAGTGAAGAGTTTTTCAGTGTTAACATCATAAACTGAAATTATCTGTAATATATTTTGCAGATTACAGGCTTCTGATTTCATTTTAGATATTTCATATCAATATTTCAAGTAAGAGCAGACTTGGAAGAATATAAAAAATCTATTTTACTTACACAAAAGGGTGTTCACAAAAATACCCTTTCACAGAAGTCACAGAAATAATACTTGACACTTATTTTTTTCATCCTCATCCCCAGATTATCACTAGTGGTATAATTCTTTGACTGTGAACAAATTAAAACAATGCCTAAGAAATGAAAGTTGCAAGTTTTTTGGGAAGGTTTTCAGGTCCTTTCACACATGAAATGCCCCTTCCCTCACAATAACTCTTTTTTTCTGATAGGTTATACTTCTTTAACTGGAAACAATAACTAAATGAGAAAAACTGTGTAAAATAAAATACACAGGATTTATTTGTTTTGAGATGTATGTGATTCATAGGTTCATAGGTTCATAGGTAGGTACTAGACTATTGGCCTAAGGGTCTAAGTAAGCCTAGCCAACAAAGTTCCCTGGCTTACGTCACCAAAGAAAGTTAATTTCCAGTGCCCCTGTTGAGCAGAGCCACAGAAGTGATCCCCGGGTGTATTTCCTATTTCCCATACACTCATCAAGATTTTTCTTGAAGAGTGCTAATGAGGAACTTTGCTTGACATAGTTGGGTAGCTTGTTCCAGAGTATAGGAAGTCTCTGGGACAGGAATCTATCCCTCCAGCATGTCCTATTTATTGTGGTGACAAGGTTTAGATCCCTAGAGCGTGTATCTGTGAGAGATTGGGATTTCTTAAGGTGTAGCATGTCCAACAGCTCTGGGTTTAACAGCTTTATGTGTTAGGCGGAGATCTCCTCAGAGTAGGCGATATGCGACAGAGTAAATCTGGAGTTTTTTGAGACGGTCAGTGTAAGGCATCTGTTTGAGGCCAGTAATACTCTTTGTGAGGTACTTCCGTAGCCTTTCCAGCTGCTGCAGATGTCTTGTGAGGTACATTCCAAAAGGGGCATTGTACTCTATAATGGGTCAAATGAATGCCGAGTAAAGGGGAACAATGACCTCTTTTTTCCTGGATGAGAACGCTTTTGTGATGAGGTGTGCCACATAGAAGGATTTCCTGACTACTGTGGTGATGTGATTATCAAAAGAGAGGCTTCTGTCCACCTGGGTCCCAAGGTCTCTTATCACGCATTTGGCATTAAGTAGACTGCAATTTATGTGGTAGTTCATGGGTACAGAGTTTTTACCAAAGGGGATGACAATGCACTTTTTGGCATTGAGCTTGAGGCCATGCCTCTGACACCAGGCATCTGTCTCAGTGAGGCCCTTCTGTAGGATGTCCACATAATTTGGGGACTCAACTATGGCTCCTAGTTTGCAGTCATCTGCAAACTTTGTTAGCCAGAGGCCTTCTGTGTTAGCCTGTACTTCAGAGAAGTAGATACCAAACAGGAGAAGTCCCAGGACTGAACCCTGTGGTACTCCACTTGTCACTGGTTTGATGTCAGATTTGGAGTCTGCAACTTTTACAGTGTGGGTTCTGTCAGTGAGCCAGTTGGCAACCTATCTTGTGACGTAGGGATTTATATCTAGTTTAGTGAGTTTAGCTATAATTCCAGAATGGGGGATGGTGTCGAAAGCCTTGGCGAGGTCAAGATAGGCTGTGTGAACCACCTTACCTTCATCTACGGCTTTGGTGACTGCCTCAAAGAAGTCAATCAGGTTCAGAAGGCATGTTCTGCCTTTCACAAACCCGAACTGGGTGGGGTCCAGAGTTTGGAGGATACCAATGTCTTTGTTTATGAGTTCCATGATGATACGTTCCATGGCCTTGCAAACCAGGCTCATCAGGCTAATAGGACGATAGTTCCCAGGATCAGTGGTGGCTCCCCCTTTGTGAAGTGGGATAACTGTTGCTGTGCACCATTCAGTGGGCACAAAGCCTGATGTGAGACTATGATTGAACATGGTGCTTAGGTGGGGAGCCAGTTTGTTCTGAAGTTTGTGTAAAACGCAGCCTGGGATGTTGTCTGGTCCCATGGATGCTTTGTTTTTGGTTTTAGAGAGTGCAGCTTTTACCTGCATAGATGTGATTACAGGAACTCTACATTCTTCCTGTATAGGTATGGGCCCTTTAGGGGGTGAGAGGGGGGTAAAGTTAGCACTGAACCTATCTGCCAGGATGTTGGCAATACCAGTTGGTTCTATAATTTCCATGCTGTTGTGCTGTAATTCAGAGCAGATCTGGGTGTTGCCATTGAGATTCTTGACATAGCTATGGAATCCTTTGTGGCTGCCCTTAGAATCAGTGGCGATTTTGTTTTCGTAGCTAGCTTTGGAGGATCTTATAAGGGATCTCAGCTTCTTACTGAGGCTGTCCAGGCAGCTCTTCCACTCATGGGATTTTACTCTCTTTTGCAACAGTTTCTTCCTTCTGTTGTAGAGTTTGTTTATGGCAGTGGACCACCAGATTGGCTCCCTTTTTTGTGGAGGATAGCATCTTGGTTCTGTTTGGGATAGCACAATCCATGCACTTGTATAAGTGCTTATAGA
This sequence comes from Protopterus annectens, assembly GCF_019279795.1. Classification (NCBI taxonomy): domain Eukaryota; kingdom Metazoa; phylum Chordata; order Ceratodontiformes; family Protopteridae; genus Protopterus; species Protopterus annectens. Next base: position 1,546,786,251 of record NC_056743.1, on the reverse strand, counting down.
GTGCATTTGTGTAGGATTCAGCAGTCGTAACTGTATTGTCCATCTGCATGGGTGTCATGAAGTTCGCCACTTCTGTCTTAAGAAGCATGAAGTTGGCTTTGGAAATTTTTTTTACCATGGTTTCTTTAATGGTGGGTGGGGGCGGGATGTGGATATCTAGGGTGATTAGCTTATGGTCGGATCTGACCAATGGGGAGTTGATTTCAGGTGTGGAACACCAGTCACTCACGCTAGTAATGACTAGGTCTAGGATATTGTTGCCCCTAGTGGGGGTGTGGATAAGTTGATCCAGGGCATTGGAATTTATGAATTCCAGAAAGCATTGAGCAAAGGAGTTGGTACATGAGTAGTTTTCCCAGTTAATGGTGGGGTAGTTGAAATCGCCCATTATTAGGGTGGTTTGATTGAACCCTAACATTTTCCAGTATATCAAGAAAAGAGGAGTGGGAATCCTGGGGCATGATGGGGGATCTGTGGCAAGCTACAATTTGGATTGCAGTTTTGCTCAGAGTTAGTTGCACTTGGATAACCTCGGATGCATTATGCTGCTCAATTAGCCTGGAGGTGTGGATGTCCTTAATGAATATGGACACACCTCCGCCTTTGGTGTTCTGGTCCAGGTTAGATGGCTGAAAAATGTGGTATGAGTTATAGCCTGGTAATGCAGGGGTGCTGTCTAGAGCCTTGAACCAGGTCTCAGTCAATGCATGGGATATTGGTGTTCTCCATTTTAAGGAGTGCCTCGAGTGAGTGCATTTTGAGATTTAGACTTCTAGCATTGAATAGCATTACCCTCAGTTTTTGCTTGCCCTTTCCTGTTATGGTGGTGAATTTGTCATTTGAACCTTGCCTAAAAAAGGCACTATAGGGGCAGCAAGAATCTTAGCCAGTATTCGGAATCCCAGGGGCGACAGGTGCAGGCCATCTCTGGCAAAGCATCGTGGTCTGTCGACCATGCCGTCCTAGGCAGAGAGATATGGTTGGGAGGGTGGCCTAATGGTTAAAGTGTTTGCCTTATAAACACAAGGTGCAGGGTTTGAGTCTCACAAGGGATAATTAGCTAGGCTTAAAATGGCTTGCAAGGGCAGTTAGCCTAGTACGAACCTATGAACCTATACTGGATTCCCTTAGAATGACGCCAGTAGCTTAGCCAATTGTTAAAGTCAATCATTTTGTCCTTGTACTGCGGTATTATTCTGGATGATGGCAGGATGCTACTCAGGGCTAGGGTCATACCTGCCTGGACTACAAGAGTGTAGAGCTCTTCTATGTCTCTTTTCATGTAGTCCAGGGAAGTACATCTCAGACCATTCACACCAGCATGGACAATGACAGAGTCATATTTGTACTTGTTGTGGAGTGACCTGAGTGCGTGGACTATGTGGCGGATCCTGGCACCCGACAGGCAGCTGACAGTAACCTTCTCCTTGTTTAGCCTGGTGAGTGGGACATCAGTGTGCCTGACTATAGAGTCACCTATGACTAGTGTGTTGGGTACGTTGGTTTGCCTTATGGGCTGTGGTTTATTGGCACTCTGAGTCTGTGGGCTATGTGTCATTTGGGTTGTGTTGGGGGGTGGAGGTTGCTTGCATTTCTGCTTTGGAGGTCTCTGTTGCTTGAGCAGATTATTATTGAGAGCCTCTGTGAATGTTTTTGTGTTTCTATGTGTGGATTTTGGTGGTGTATGTTTAGTGGGACCATGTGATGAGTGTGGTGTGGTGCAAGTGTTTACCTTCTCCTCTTGACTGTCAAGTGCAGTCTTGGTTGGAGGGAGCTTTACCTCCAGTTTGGCTAGATAAGCGCACCTCTCACAGGTTGTGGTGTTGGGTGGTAAGAGGAGAGGGTTGTCTGTGTACATGAGGCAATTGCTACATTGCCTCAAGATGCCCAGATTCATCAGATAGACAGGAGAGAACACTGGGAGCTTACCCTCGGACATGCTTGAATAAAAAACTTTCCTCTAGACAAGTGAGGAAAGTGAGCATAAGAGCTGTTTTTCTCTAAGCAAGTGAGGAAAGTAAGTACAAAAACTGTTTTCTTCTAGGTAAAGAGGAAGGTTGAGTGCTGTAGTAATATGTAGCTTATTTAGTGCTAACAACAAGTTCTGAACAAGTGCTGAGCACGGATAAGCAAATTCAAGTGCTAAGACTAAGAATCTGTACCTGGATCTTGTTGGTAGATAGGCTACCTAATGCTTACCACTCCCACTGATAAGCTAGAATGCTTCCCTCCAACACAGAAAGGCTTGGGGGCTCAGAAGCTTACAAACAGTCCAGGATACAGCAATTCTGTATCTGGACTAGACTAGTTACAGGAAAGGTGGGAAACAAGCGCAAGTGTGGGCTTTTAAACCAGAAAGTTGAAAGAGATGTAAAAACTGCCCAAACAGCCAATAAACTACAATTTCTGGGCCAGAAACCACTCTTGTGGTAGATAGGCTACCTAGTGCTTACCACTCCCACTGATAAGCTAGAAGGCTTCCATCCAACACAAAAAGGCTTGGGGGATCAGAAGCTTACAAGCAGTGCTAGATACAGCAAATCTGTATCTGGACTAGACTACAGGAAAGGTGGGAAATGAGTGCAAAAGCAGGCTTTTAAACCAGAAGGTTGAAAGAGATGGAAAAAATGCCCAAATGGTCAATAAACTACAATTTCTGGGCCAGAAACCACTCTTGTGGTAGATAGTCTACCTAATGCTTACCACGCCCACTGATAAGCTAGAAGGCTTCCCTCCAACACAGAAAGGCTTGGGGGGGGGTTCAGAAGCTTACAAGCAGTGCTGGATACAGCAAATCTGTATCTGGACTAGACTAGTTACAGGAAAGGTGGGAAACAAGCACAAACACGGGCTTTTAAACCAGAAGGTTGAAAGAGATGGAAAAAGCGCCCAAACAGCCAATAAACTACAATTTCTGGGCCAGAAACCACTCTTGTGGTAGATAGGTTACCTAGTGCTTACCACTCCCACTGATAAGCTAGAAGGCTTCCCTCCAATACAGAAAGGCTTGGGGGCTCAGAAGCTTACAAACACAATCCTGGATACAGCAAATCTGTATCTGGACTAGACTAGTTACAGGAAAGGTGAGAAAGAAGTGCAAATGAAAGCTTTTAAAACCAGAAAATTGAAAGAGGTGGAAAAATTGCCCAAATGGCCAATAAACTACAATTTCTGGGCCAGAAACATCACTTGTGGTAGATAGGCTATCTAGTGCACAGATTGCTCATTCCCTTAGTATCCTGTTTCTGACATGGTGCATAATTTGACTTTGGACAAGCAATTTACCCTGCCTGAAACAACAACAATAAAAGAAAACAGAGTACTAAGTTTCCATGGAGGTATTTCATCTCCTTTTACACAAGACTGTCCTGCTAGAATTTTTCCTTCTGGATAGAATTCATTGTATATGAGTTAATGTAAGGATTGTTTCACTTGAATGCATTTCCCCTCCTTTCACAAACAGTTTCTACAGAATAGATCATTTTGTAGTGGTAATTATTATTATTTAATAATTTGATTTAGCCTAAAACAGCCTAATAAGAACTAACAAACCGACACATTTTTTCTGCTAAGGCTTCATCTTTCTGTAATGCATTTGTATACCCTTAAGCTTTAGGGATTATAAGAATTCAAAGGTGATATGATACTTTTACTGAATCAGCATATCTTTTACAATACTGTCTGGACATTTTGACCTCATGAGTCATTTATTGTGAAACAAACTACAGAGATGGTTAATGGCTCCACCTTCACTTTCAACTACATCAGTTAGAGGTGTCAAGATTCCAGCCACCATTACGTTAGCTACTCTCTTACCTGTGTCTAACAAATGACCCTATCACAGGTGACTTGTCTCTGTACAGTAGTAGTTTGTATGAGGTTTGTTGCAGAAAAAACTTGAGTATACCTGGAAATTTGTTATATTTTATGAACACTAATGGAGTGGGGTGAGGACAACAGTATGACGCTGGTGTTCCTGGGTCAAAAGACTGAAATGGAAAGCTAATAAGGTGTTGTAGCTTTAAAAAGAAAACTGCTAAAGAAATTAATATGAGCTTTTATGCAAAATTAATTAATATAGAGTGAAGTGTGGAGTCTGAATAGTTTTAAAACTTGCATTTCTAGCTACACGAGGCAATGAGGGAAACCTCTTCTAAGCTTGAAATTCTCCTGGGATAACGGTGAAGTATGTTTAGTATGTAGTTGTCCTTTGAAACAAGATATGCATTTTTTTCTGGGGAATGTTTCAGACACAGATGTCCCAACAAGATACCAACTTTCTGACTAGTTGCAGTTGCTATGATTATGAACAAGGGATAGAAAGTGAAATGAAAAACAGTTCTGATTTTTTTACGCATAAATAGCCTGTTTCAGAAGAACTTGTTTTTTTTTTTCAGAGTACACATCTGACCATGATTAAATGACAGAAACTCAGCTGAAAATAAAATCGCAGAATTATTTTTGTCCCTTAAGTATTTCAACTCCTTTCACTCATAGACTATTCCCAGAATAACTTCTTCATGACAAGCTATACCTTCAGTTATTTGCCTCTCATCATACCTCTCAGCTGTACTGATCTTCACAGAATGTCCAGATTGTTGCCTCATATTTTTGGTCTGTTCCTCATAAAAAATTGTGTGTTTTTTTTTTTTTTTGACAAGTCACTGGGATGATCTAAGGACTAAAGTTACTAAATAATGAAACATAGTAGAGTTTCAGTTCCTTCAGAAAATGCATGCTAACACAAATTCTGTTATTTTAGTAACTTAATAATATTGTTTATAAGAGCAATATTTAAACTGTGCCCGTATTTTTGGGCCTTTGTCCCCTTATTATGTCAGGCTTTGTCCAGATTTCTTGCACTAAGAGGTTAAGAGGTATGCCTCTCATCACATCATAAACTCTGTTAGATGACTATCTCCAAAATAACACCCTTTTCACAGTGTGCATGTCTGAATACTTGACAGTAATAGATTTGTTTGTCACTAATGAAATGACCAGAATTTTTCTTGAAGTATTTCACCTACTATTACACATTAACTTCCTCATATACTATCACCTTTCGTGCTGTACACCTGTAATGCTGAGATATCTGTTTCTGGATTTCTGGCAAACTGATTGTCAGAATGCTGGTGTGAGCCTCTGCAAGAAAAAAAAAAAGGACTGCATGCTAATGTCAAAATGAATGTTTCTGGGTTTAAGTGTAAGTCAACCATTAGGTAATACAGGAAGCATATTTAATTAGTATAGCAGATGCATTAGGAATTGCCTCTGTTACACCACAAAAATGCATGAGAAGTATCATTTGATGTCATTATTTATTATGTTTTAATGAGATATGTTTGTCAGAACAAACAGCAGGTGCGGATAATAGCATCCAGAATAAAGGGTTATAAATAAATTCATGCACTCAGTGATTAAACCCTGCAGATGATAGTGTGTCAAATGTAACAGAGCTAGTGAATGGCTCAGTTAATCCATGGACTGCTTAGACATATAATAAAAATAGGTTAAATTCTTGTAAATCCAGTTGTTTAAATGATGACTTGTATTTGAATCTACATTTCAAAAGAAATCTAGTCTCACATTTCATTGGAAGAGGAAATATACTGTGTCCAAGGCTTAATGTTCAAAGCTGAAAAGATTCTAATCTGTTCAAAGAACAGATGCTTACGAAGACCACAAGTCAAATCCTGCAATAGTGAAATAGAAGGAAAGAGCTACTGTCATCATATATTGGACAGAAATGTCAAAGCGTAGAGAACAAGTTGTGTAAACCTGTGATGTGTGAAGCTTATTCCATAATAATGACCAAAAGAAAGAGTATTAACCTATATAGGACTGGGGCATCCATCAAATAGGGCACAGTTTTGTTTCAGTTCAAAGAAGTCAACTTTTTAATGTGTGCATTTTATTATACCAAGATCATGAAATGATCACTGACAGATTCTACGCATGCCAATGTGATACACTTAATGAAGTCTAGAAGTTCATATCTGTTTAACCTAATGAAGGACTTGATATCTGTAAGCACATGTAAATTTTATTATTTTAATAAACTTGATATTCATTTTTTTCTTCTGAATTCTGGTGGTTACAATATTATACTTTTGTTTTAAATATTCTTGCGTAAAATTCAAGATGTTTGAACTAGAATGGGAAATTTAGACATGCACCTACAAGTCCATAATGTCAGCATGTCAGCATTGAAAATAACAGTCAGTACCGCTGAGATATTGAAGGATTTGTTGAAAATGAACACTTCCATAGGGATTATTATGTCACAGTTTCAAAACAGAATACTCCAGTGCAGGGACTCGGTCTTTAACCAGCTCAGCTGATGATGGGAAGAAGGTCAAACATGACTTAACCCACATCAGCTTCTTTGTTTATGACAGCAAATCAAGGTAGGGTCCAAGAAGTGCTGCAAAGGAGTCAGCAGAGACTGTAATGTTATTATGGGACATTCTCCAAGAACTCTACGTGATAGATGGGAGATAAAGCCAGAATTCATCAGTCATGGAGGGTCACCAAGTGGAGCCGGTGCAAGACAATTAGGCCTAAACAGGAAGAAGTGCTGTAGTCAGAGAAAGTACAGACACAGGAGGATATACAAAAACCTTGTAAGACGCTAGAGTTGCACAGATGGATTACTTAAGCAGAATGAGTTAACCGAGATTAAAAGCAACTTGAACTGTCACGGGATGAGATCCGAAATGATGTCAGACTAGAACTGAGCAGTCTAATCAGATCAGGAAGATATGGAAGCATTCTGAGACAATCACTAAGGTACGTGGACAGTTCATGCAATTCTAGAAGAGTGCAGAATTTTGTAAAGACTGGAAGGCGGCAAAATAGTGTTTAAAAGCTTTAACTTTTGTGATGTATAGTTGACTAATGACATAATAAAGCAGAAGTAATTGTGACTAGAAAATGGGAGGAATGTAAATATGATACCCAATTGGAAGATATACTACTTATTTTAAACCATTCACAATGATTATGAAATGGGAGAGCTTAGGATTGGTTAGTTTGGCACTCCAACATAGTTTGGGAAGTGAGGAAAAATGGCATCATCACACTGCAGAATGGAACTGATCAGACAGATGTCACATGAAAATAAGTGACTGACTATTGATCCAGGCCACAGCACCACTTGGTAAGTATTATAATAGCAGGTGGTTACTCACAGTACTGAAACTTTGGATATGTGTAAGAATATGGTACCAAATATGCAACCCTGACTTAAGCTGTTTCTTATGATCTGTTATCAGAAGTCAATGCACAACCTGCCAATCTCAAATTCTGTGATATAAACTCTTAAGAAGCATTTCTTATAATTCATGACCTTCTACAAGTTCCGACATGGCTGGTTTCAACCCCTTTTATCTTAGTACTTAAACATACTACTTCAAAATGTACACATCATTGGGGAAAAGAAAAATGCCCTACAGCTCTTCCATTTCTTATATATTTAAAAAAAAATGAGGGAGTGCAATTTAGATGCTCTATCCTGCCGAAAAATCACATTAGTCAGGAAGAAGATGTTGTACTTATATAGATGCTTGGCTTCGGGGTGAAATAATTTTTCAAACATTTTGAATATGAAGGAGAAAAAAACAATCGGACACAATTTATTGAAAGTCAGAGGAACAATCTTTTTTTCTGTTATTCAATATTTTAGCTTTTACCCAACAACAAAGCAATATCTTCTGTCTGTCTTAAGAATGTACCTTTTTCTGTGCAGGTAGCTAAGACTTTTTCTATCCCTCCAAAAATGATTGCATTTAGCAGGGTCAGAGCATCTCCTTAAAAAAATAATTTTACAATTTCTTTAGACTTGAGATGGGGTCCTAAGATGAACATTGTGAACATTTGTGTCCCAGCTATTTTAACTAATTTAATTATTGACAGCAAATTAAAAGTAGTCCACAGGTAAACGTATTGCCGTAGTAATATAGGCCAAACAGTAAAATCAAATACTTATAGGCAAAATGAAGCATAGCGTGCATATAAAATATCCGACTTGGATTATTTTATATGCTTGCTGTGCTTCATTTTGCCTATAAGTATTTGATTTTACTATAATTTAATTATTAATTTAATCATCAGTCCCCCTTCATAAGGGATGCCAGCAACATTCTACTCACAAGTCCACAAGACATCAAAGACAAAAGGAAGGAGTACTTCCATCAGACTCTGAATAAAGAAAACCCCACAGAAGCTGTACTGCTCCAGACACAACCTACAACAAAAGAAGAAGAGGAGCCCACCGTAAAAGAAGTAAGAATAGCACTTAGGACAGTGAAGTCAGGGAAAGCAGCAGGCTCACCAATATCATGGCAGGTCTGATTAATACATTGGGTGAGTTAGGGGAAAATGGCTTTAATGGGAATTGATAGCAGTATGAAGAGATACATGCCTGGAAAATAAACATACTAGTTAGTGCAAGTGCATAGGAAAAAAGGGACATTCACAACTGTGGACAGTACAGAGGTATAAAACTCATATCACACTGCATGAAACTTCATGGAGACAGTGACTAAAAAATGAATCTAGAGAGGTGTAGAAAGTAAGTCAGGAGATAAGCAGTTTGGATTCAGAGCAGGATGCAGCACAACCAACCTAATGCTTGCAGTGAGACAGATAGTTGGGAAAAAGCAAGAGATGAGGAAAGAACTCAGCTGGGCATTCCTAGATATTTAGAAAGCATATGGTAAGGTTCCAAGTAAGCTGATTTGAACAATCCTGTGATAGTTCAAAGTCACAGAAACATTGGTAGAATTAGTACAGGCTATGTACAAGCAGGGGCGGCTCGTGGCATAGGGCTGCCGGACTGCAACCCCCTCAAAAAGAAAAATGAAAAATAAAAAAAATTAATTTTTCAAAATTCGCGGACTTCACACATGGACTGAGTCCCGACTACTGTCGGTCTATGCGCATGCTCAAGGCAGGCCGTCCCCATAGGGGGACACAAGGAGACGTCTGTGCACTTTTACAGTGCACAGACCCGCCAGGATTATGGGTCGCGTCCGGACTGCAAGAGGAGCAGCAGGGACTCGGGACAGAACATTAGGGATCTCGTCGGCATGGAGCATTGGGATCTCGCAGGTCTTCAGTATTGCGCAGGAAGGATGTACATTAGCTGGATGTATTCAGGTAAGGTGCCTTTTAATTTACAATGTTTATTTGTATGGAGTTTGTGCTTTTTAATTTACAATGTTTATTTGTGTGTGTATGGTGCTTGTGCGTTTGTGCTTTTTAATTTACAATGTTTATTTGTGTGTATGGTGCTTGTGCTTTACTGGAGTTTGTGTATGGTGCTTGTGCTTTACTGGAGTTTGTGTATGGTGCTTGTGCTTTACTGGAGTTTGTGTATGGTGCTTTACTGGAGTGTGTGTAAATGCCCCAGGTGCTTATGGTGGTGTGGTAGGGAATGCCTCAGGCTTGAACCCTGTACCCTGTATGCAGGTGTCAAAGACTTGAGTTCCCTACCCACCACCATTTGTAAAAAAATTTCAGATTTTTGCCTCATATTCGATCTGATCTGTTCCTCATAATATCTGTGGTTTGTAAATGTTGCAATGCTTGATATTTGATGGTGTAGTAGTAGCATTGTTGCCTCACAGCTGCAGGTTTTTGGGTTTGATTCTTGGCTGGGGTTCCTTCTTTGTGGGGTCTGTATCTTCTCCCTGTGTTTGTGTGGGTTTGCTTTTGTGTCCTCCCATGTTACAAAGACATGTCTGCATTATTTCTTCCTGGGCCTCTGCTGAAAATTGTTTATTTGTTCCAAGTCAGACTGTCCTGATTAAAAATGTTAAATAAAATTGACAGGCATTTGAATTTCAGACTTAAGGGTTTCTGAATGTTTAATTCCTTGCATATTTGATGGTGCAGTGGTAGTATTGTTGTCTCACAGCTATAGGTTTTCTGGTTTGATTCTTGGTTGGGGTGGCTTCTGTGTGGAGTCTGCATCTCCTCCATGTGTTTGTGTGGATTTGCTCTGGTGCCCTGCCATTTTACAAAGACGTGTCTGCAGTTTTAATCCCTGCTGAAAATTGTTTTTGTTCTGTCCGCAGTAAAATTGACAGGCATTTGAATTTCAGACTTCAGGTTTCTGAATGTTTAATTCCTTGCATAATTGATGGGGCGGTGGTAGTATTGTTGCCTCACAGCTATAGGTTTTCTGGTTTGATTCTTGGTTGGGGTGGCTTCTGTTTGGAGTCTGCATCTCCTGCCTGTGTTTGTGTGGATTTGCTCTGGTGCCCTGCCATTTTACAAAGATGTGTCTGCAGTTTTAATCCCTGCGTCTCTGCTGAAAATTGTTTTTGTTCTGTCTGCAGTAAAATTGACAGGCATTTGAATTTCAGACTTCAGGTTTCTGAATGTTTAATTCCTTGTATAATTGATGGTACAGTGATAGTATTGTTACCTCACAACTATAGGTTTTCTGGTTTGATTCTTGGTTGGGGTGGCTTCTGTCTGCATCTCCTCCCTGTATTTGTGTGGATTTGCTCTGGTGCCCTGCCATTTTACAAAGACGTGTCTGCAGTATTAATCCCTGCGTCTCTGCTGAAAATTGTTTTTGTTCTGTCCGCAGTAAAATTGACAGGCATTTGAATTTCAGACTTCAGGTTTCTGAATGTTTAATTCCTTGCAGATTTGATGGTGCAGTGATAGTATTGTTGCCTCACAGCTGTAGGTTTTCTGGTTTGATTCTTGGTTGGGGTGGTTTCTGTGTGGAGTCTGCATCTCCTCCCTGTGTTTGTGTGGATTTCCTCTGGTGCCCTGCCATTTTACAAAGACGTGTCTGCAGTATTAATTCCTGCGTCTCTGCTGAAAATTGTTTTGTTCTGTCCGCAGTAAAATTGACCGGCATTTGAATTTCAGACTTCAGGTTTCTGAATGCTTAATTCCTTGCAGATTTGATGGTGCAGTGGTAGTATTGTTGCCTCACAGCTATAGGTTTTCTGGTTTGATTCTTGGTTGGGGTGGCTTCTGTGTGGAGTCTGCATCTCCTCTCTGTGTTTGTGTGGATTTGCTCTGATGCCCTGCCATTTTACAAAGACGTGTCTGCAGTATTAATCCTCGTCTCTCCTGAAAATTGTTTTGTTCTGTCCGCAGTAAAATTGACTGGCATTTGAATTTCAAACTTCATGTTCTTCAGAATACATAGTAGCACAACCTTTTTTTCTAGCAATTTTCTAAGTTTATAAGATGAATATTTTAAATTTGTCCCTATTTTTGGGACTGTATTCCCCATTATTGGCTTCGTCCAGGTTTTGTGCTAAGGTTGACAGCTATGGCAAGAACTGAATTCACTGAATATGAACTGTAGAATTGTGCATATTTACTGATAAAGGTGCACTGTAGAATTGTGCATATTTACTGATAAAGGTGCACTGTAGAATTGTGCATATTTACTGATAATGGTGGACTGTAGAATTGTGCACATTTACTGATAATGGTGGACTGTGGAATTGTGCATATTTACTAATAATGGTGGACTGTAGAATTGTGTATATTTACTAATAATGGTGGACTGTGGAAGTCTGAGTAGACTTTTTTATGATAAATGTTCTCAACTGGGCAGTTTTGCCATTATGGGTGCATATGTTTTGTTTCATTGCTTACTGGAAAAATGTTCAAAACAAATTTAAAGCACCCTCTAACAAGTGTACTGTATTGTACAAGGAATATAATTTTTAGTACAATGAGGAAGGTGTATCAAAGAGCACATGTATGTTTCATATGCAAGGGGCCTATGATTTGAAAACAGCCCAAAATTAATCTTTATCTGCCACTGGCAAAATGTATTTTCTTTGAATGTGGGTTTCAATGCTGTTTCAATGAATGTGAGTTTCAAGGGCAGAGAAGTTTTAATGCTAAGTTTTCATTGTGAGACTGCATTGCTTTGTTTAACAGATGACTTAATGTTTGTGCTGTAAAATACAAAATAAAACTTTCAAATGAAGTCCAATAATTGAAGTAAAGCAGTATGCACATTAGTGTTTATGGTAAATGGAGTGAAATAGCCAAGTAATGGTTAATTGGAATGGCTGCAGAGGCTCCAGTTCAACCATTATTTTGTCAGGGGGGGGAAGGGCAGCAAACTCAGACAGGCCCAGCTGAACTATACCTCCCAACTGTCCAGATTTTCAAAGAATGAATAGATTTTTGCTTCTTATTTTTGGTTTGTTGTTCATAAAATTTGTAGTTTTAATTCCTAAATGATTTGCCAGAAGTCACTAAATAATAAGTTTCAGACTTCATAACCTTCATAAAATGCATGTTAAAGTAAGAGCCGTTCTATCAACTGTCTCAATTTATACAAGAGCAATTTTTAGTACTGTTTATATGTGCCCCAATATATTTGGCCTTGTTCAGATTTACTGCATTAACAGGTTGAGAGGTACATGCAAATAAATTGCTTTATAGAATTAGGCATAGCCAACCTCTCAACTGTCCCCAATTTTTGGCTCAAAATGTTGCTCTTCCCCTAATAATCCCTCCAAAAATAGCAATTTTGGAAGAAAACATGGAGGGTTTACAATTAAGAAATAACTGTAATAATCAAAGTTATAGATTACTTGAAATGCATGTAGATTCTTTTATTTTGTCAGCTGCTCAAGGTAGCAGTACTAATATTAAAGTGTCCCTTCTTTGACAGGTAGAAGCTGTATTGTGTGTCTATTTTATATTTTTGCATCACATTTTTGGTCCATTTTTCATAAAATTGTGTTTTTGGCAAATTAGTGACAAATCACTAAAGACTGAAGTTAGAAAATGACAGACATTTGAGTTTCAGATTTTATACCCTTCAGAAAATTCATACTAATGCAAGACCTATTCTATTATCTTTCTAAGTTTATTAGAGCAATATTTAAAAATTGTCCTTATTGTTGTGCCTTTGTCCCACTTCTGTGTATGGCTTTGTCCAGATTTCTTGCTCTTGAAGTTGAGAGGTATGACAAATGTGTCAGGGCCATCACAGTCAGCCAGAGAGATTTCAAATTGTGACATGCTTGTTGCACCCCACTCCCCATGTAGTGACTCTGGATGTGTCCAAGCAAGGCAAGGAGTAGTTGTATCTACCTTGGATGGGGAGGACACACTGCATAAGTACTACAGTGGCTTTTCATCTGTCCTTGATTTTGCAGAATGGTCTGGTTTCTGTCATATTTTTGTACTGTTGATTTATGCTTATTACTCAAAGTGCCTGTTGCTCTGTGTTTAAGTAGCAATGCTTTAATGACCATAAGGTAAGCTTGTCTGACATCGTAAGATGCAAGTAAGCTTTAATAAGCATACTGTTAAAGAATTGCCAACATTGAAAGCCTTTCTGTTGTTGCCATGCAGAGAATACTTGACTAGATAATGTATAAGCCTTGGGTATTAAAGGACAGGATTCCATTATTTTAAAAGCTCATTACACTTGTTGGAGACTTCCAGTCATCTCTATAGGCTTTACCCGTAAACTAAACAGAATGCCAATCATGTGTGGTCCATAACCTGTACAGTAATCCTTTAAGCAATGTATCTTGAGCTTGTTTCTTGTTTGCTTTTCATTTTTACTTTTATCATGTTTTCCCCATGAAACAAGTTGTCAGGCAGCAGGTCTTTTTGGATAAGAAACATTTTTACAAGTGGGGCATCACATAGATTTCTACTTTCAGCATGTTGCTTGGTACTTTAATAAAGCTGAATATATTATAATTAGAACTGCAGTGCAAGGAGAAGTGGTTTGAGTTGAGTGCTTCTGGTTTTTCTTATACTTGATTTTGACTGGCATTCCAGTAATGTATTTAAAAAGTAATTTATTTTTTCATGCCTCACAACCTTTTGTTTCCATCTAGATATTAAGTAAGCTGTCATGCAGCCAATGCATTGAAATATTTTTATTCTTCTACACTTATTTTTGTCTTGATTGGACTTTCATAATGATGGTTTGCCACCCAGGGCAGCGTATTTAATTAAAGTTAGTTTTTTTGTGGTTTTGTGCATAGCCCCTCCCCTTTATGGTTGACCACACCCCTTCCCTTTGACCCCGCCCATTCAGCGTCTCCTGCAGCCCCCCTGTGATTTGAAGTCACCAGCCGCCACTGTGTACAAGGACCTAGTAACATAAGTATGACTAGAATTCAGACTCACAGGGGGTTTCCCAGCGCAAGTGGCTGTGCATCAGGGTTCAACTCTGAGCCCACTGCTGTTCATACTGGTGATGGACTGCATTAGCAAATAGGTTTATGGAGAGAGATCAACAAAGCTGCTGTATGCAGACAATGTGGGTCATGAACAAGAACTTCAGCAGATGATAAGGGGATGGAATGGAATGCATAACTGAAGACACATGGGATGAAAGTGTGAAACAATAAGATACTTTTAATGGCAGCAAATGAGGGAAAACAGAAGCTGAGAATTGAGACAGAAGAAAAAAAAAGTGAAACAGGTTAGCAGCTTCAAATATATGGGAGAGGTGGTTGAAGAGAATGGAAGTCTGGATGAAGAGGACAAAGCTAGAATCAGAGGGACTGCAGCCAACTGGCCCATAGTGTCAGGGATTGTGTGGACAGAAGAATGCCAAAGAGGATGATAAGTTAGGTGGACAAAACAGTGGTTCAACCAGTACTCCTGTATGATATAGAAACCTGGGCAGTGATGGTAGAGCATGTGAAGAAGCTAGAGGTGATGGAGATGAAATGCCTTAGATGTGTGATGGGACGCACATTGTGGGTCAGTTGAAGAAATGATATCAGAACAGAAGCCCAAGTAGCTCCAATTGCATATAAAATGAAAGAGAAAAGATTACAGTTGTTCAGGCACACTTACAGGAAAGTAGAAGACAATGTGCTGAAGATGATGTTGGACAGACACGAAGAAGGCAAGATCAAATGAGGCCATCCAGCAAGGAGGTGGATGGGTTATGTAAGAGAAGACCTGTGAAAGTCAGGCATGATTGTCAAAGAAGTTAGGAGAATGACATTAAACTGAGAGAGATGGCAACTGCTGACATAACACTCTGACCCTATGTAGAAAAAGGGGAAAAAGGGGTAGGTGATGATGATGAATTGTAGCAGTAGTTTTGTCCTGCTGTGTGGCATAGATAAATAGATGCTTCACTAGAACCCTTATGACTTTACTTTTATGTAGAAGTTTGAGTGCCAGAAGAAATGGTGAGGGAGAATGGGAATGGGAGGCTGACATATCTCATCCATTATGTGTGGGGGCAGTTAATCCTGTATCATTGACACCTACTTTGTGCAGGGCCCGATGCACAGCACTTGATTAAGGATGTGCACTTGGCATTACCAAGCCAGTAATAGTTACTAATACTGTGTATGGAGAGCTGGGAGGTATTGTGATCTTCTGCAGTGGCAAAGGTACATATGCCAACTACCTGATAGAGGGCTTCAGGTTATATCAATTTGCTTGTATGTGACACAGATTATAGAGGTAGAAGTCCCAGATAGATTTCCTGCATGGAGACAATTGGCATCTTCCCTTAAATTTGGGAGTCACCAGTCTTGGGGGACCCTCAGCCACTCGGGTCAATGCATTTCTAGTCTTCTGTAGGCAACAAGGACACATAGACTCTAGGAGGGCATGTGGAATCCATACATAGACTCTAGGAGAGCATGTGAAATCCATACATAGACTCTAGGAGGGCATGCAGAATCCATACATAGACTCTAGGAGGGCATGCGGAATCCATATAGACTCTAAGAGGACATGTGGAATCCATACATAGACTCTAGGAGGGCATGCGGAATCCATACATAGACTCTAGGAGGGCACGTGAAATCCATACATAGACTCTAGGAGGGCATGTGGAATCCATACATAGACTCTAGGAGGGCATGCGGAATCCATATAGACTCTAGGAGGACATGCAGAATCCATACATAGACTCTAGGAGGGCATGCAGAATCCATACATAGACTCTAGGAGGGCATGTGGAATCCATACATAGAGTCTAGGAGGGCATGCGGAATCCATACATAGATTCTAGGAGGGCATGTGGAATCCATACATAGACTCTAGGGGGGCATGTGGAATCCATACATAGACTCTAGGAGGGCATGTGGAATCCATACATAGACTCTAGGAGGGCATGCGGAAATCAATATAGACTCTAGGAGGACATGCGGAATCCATACATAGACTCTAGGAGGGCATGTGGAATCCATACATAGACTCTAGGGGGGCATGTGGAATCCATACATAGACTCTAGGAGGGCATGCGGAATCCATACATAGACTCTAGGAGGGCATGCGGTATCCATATAGACTCTAGGAGGACATGCGGAATCCATACATAGACTCTAGGAGGGCATGTGGAATCCATACATAGACTTTAGGAGGGCATGTGGAATCCATACATAGACTCTAGGAGGGCATGCGGAATCCATACATAGACTCTAGGAGGGCATGTGGAATCCATACATAGACTTTAGGAGGGCATGTGGAATCCATACATAGACTCTAGGACGGCATGTGGGATCCATACATAGACTTTAGGAGGGCATGTGGAATCCATACATAGACTCTAGGAGGGCATGCAGAATCCATACATAGACTCTAGGGGGGGCATGTGGAATCCATACCTAGACTCTAGGAGGGCATGTGGAATCCATAAATAGACTCTAGGAGGGCATGTGGAATCCATACATAGACTCTAGGAGGGCATGTGGAATCCATACATAGACTCTAGGATGGCATGTGGAATCCATACATAGACTCTAGGAGGGCATGTGGAATCCATACATAGACTCTAGGAGGGCATGCAGAATGCATACATAGACTCTAGGGGCGGCATGTGGAATCCATACTTAGACTCTAGGAGGGCATGTGGAATCCATACATAGACTCTAGGAGGGCATGTGGAATCCATACATAGACTCTCGGAGGGCATGCAGAATCTATACATAGACTCTAGGAGGGCATGTGGAATCTATACATAGACTCTAGAAGGGCATGCAAAATCCATACATAGACTCTAGGAGGGCATGTGGAATACATACACAGACTCTAGGAGGGTATGTGGAATCCATATATGGACTCTAGGAGGGCATGCGGAATCCATATATAGACTCTAGGAGGGCATGCGGAATCCATACATAGACTCTAGGAGGGCATGTGGAATCCATACATAGACTCTAGGAGGGCATGCAGAATCCATATTTAGACTCTAGGAGGGCATGTGGAATCCATATATAGACTCTAGGAGGGCATACAGAATCCATACATAGACTCTAGGAGGGCATCTGGAATCCATACATATATCACCACCAAACTGAGAATCTGGGGCAGTAAAGCAGCAGTCCCAGTCATGGTGCTGCCCAGCACAAATACAGGGCTATGAAAAATGGATGTGTTCATTAAGTTGATATGTTGGTACTGGGTACACAACATTCCACATTACAACTCCATATTTTTTTATTTATTTATTGACATTTGTTGACCGGGAAAGTCCACTGCATCAGAAACCCAGTTTCAGTGGAGGCCGGGGAGAAAAGCTCCACAAATAATGGAAAAGAAGAGAGATATTTATACAAAGATTAATCACAAAAATTAAGTATAAGCACAAACATGTCCACTAACAAGAACAAAATGATAGTGCAATATATGATGTATATTACATCATGTACAATGAGGATGTAATAATACCATGGGAGTATATAGAAAAGAGGTAAAAGGTTGACAAAGGAGAAAAAAGGTAGAAAATGCATGGATGCTTAGGTTTTAGAGCACAGGTACAGATATGATTGTTAAGGTAAAAGCTTTTTAAGATAGTTTTGGAAGGTCGTAGTGTGTTTAGTTGCATGATATTGGAGGGAAGGGTATTCCATAGTTTTGTAATACAATAGGAGTAAAAGCTTTGTCCTGCTGTTTTTTTAGGTTTGCTCATACGTAGGAGCTGTTTAGTAGTTGAACAAAGTGTCCTGCTAGGGTTGAATGTTTGTCTGATAGAGTGTAGAGTGTGGCAGCTACTGCACTTATATATTAACTTATGGGCAAGATTTAGTTGGGAGAACTGAAGGTAGTGAAGGAATTCAAGCCAATTTAGTCCTAAAGCTGAATGATAGTGATGTATGGGTTAGGTGCCCCTATGGCAAATGTTGCTATTCTATAATAACATGTTTGTAGTTTATTGGTAAGAGATGTGTGAAGGTTGGTGAAGACAGGACTACCATAGAGGAGGGATGGGAGAAGTGGAGTGTTAGCAAGTCTGATTTTTGTTTGTTTGTCTAGATAGAGACGGTACAATTTGCCAAGTTTGAAATGGGTCTTTTTATTGCGTTATGAATATGTTGATTAAAGTTAAGTTTATCATCAATAGTTATGCCTAATAATTTTGTGTTTTTTTTTTACTATTTCAATTCTTGTGATGTTGTGTGAGAGAATTTTAAAGTCCAGTGGAGATTTTTTGTTGAGAATAACAGGATCTTGAATTTTTGGGGGTTTAGCAGGTGTTTAGCATTATTTAGACATGTCTCTATGGATGTAAAGGCATTTTATGTGATTTTAATAAGGTCAAAAAAGTTGGTAGCAGAAGGGATGACTGTAGAATCATCTGCATACTGAATGATTGTGCTTTGCTGGTATGACTTAAGGAGATCATTGATAAAAACTTTAAAAAGCAGAGGCCCTAAGATAGAGCCTTGTGGGACGCCTATGCTATTGTCCAGAAAATCAGATTGTTTACTTTGCCATTTGACAGATTGTTTTCTATTACTAAAGTAGCTAGAAAACCATGCCAATGTGTTTGGTGAACAACCAGTTTTTCTTAGCTGTTGTAATAGTTTGGAGTGTGATACTGTGTCAAATGCTTTGGATAGATCTAACACTATTACTGAGGTTAGGAGGCCGACATTAAGAGCTTTGTAGACTGCATCAGTGAAAGTGAGTAGGGCTGTGGTGGTGCTGTGTACAGGACGAAAACCATTTTGGGTAGGTGCTAGGAGGCTGTATTCTGTGAGGTGGTTTAGTAATTGAGTGTGGATATACTTTTCTAGAATTTTTACTGAGTGGAGAAAGCAGTAATTAGAGAGGTCGTTGGTATTGCCATCTTTGTGTAATGGTGTAATAATAGATTTTTTCCAGACAAATGGAACAGTGGATTCAGAGATAGAACAATTAATTAGGAAACTAATGGGGTAGGCGATTGCTTTAGCTGCAAGCTTTAGGTATTCAGTTGGCAGGCTGGCAGCAGAGAGGGAGCATGGCCTAAGTTTGGTGAGCAGTCAGTAAACTAGGGAGTTGGATATGGGTTCATTTGTTCATAGGTTCATAGGTAGGTACTAGGCTATTGGCCCAAGGGCCTATGTAAGCCTAGCCAACAAGGTTCCCTGGCTTACGCCACCCAAGAAAGTTATTTTCCTGTGCCACTGTTGAGCAGAGACAAAGAAGTGATCCCCAGGGTGTATTTCCTATTTCCCATCCACTCATCAAGATTTTTCTTGAAGAGTGCTAATGAAGAACTTTGCTTGACATAGATGGGTAGCCTGTTCCAGAGTATGGGAAGTCTCTGGGACATGAATATATCCCTTTAGCATGTCCTGTTTATTGTGGTGACAAGGTTTAGGTCCCTAGAGCATGTAGCTCGGAGGAATTGGGATTTCTTTAGGTGTAGCATGTCCAACAGCTCTGGGTTTGACATAGCTTTATATGTTAGGCAGCGATCACCTCGGAGTAGGCGATATGCTACGGAGTATAGCTGGAGTTTTTTGAGACCTTCAGTGTAGGGCATTTGT
This sequence comes from Protopterus annectens, assembly GCF_019279795.1. NCBI lineage: Eukaryota > Metazoa > Chordata > Ceratodontiformes > Protopteridae > Protopterus > Protopterus annectens. Next base: position 1,546,766,497 of record NC_056743.1, on the reverse strand, counting down.
TTGAGGCCAGTAATCCTCTTTGTGAGGTACTTCTGTGGCCTTTCCAGCTGCTGCAGATGTCTTGTGAGTTACATTCCAAAAGGGGCGTTGTACTCTATAATGGGTTGTATAATAAAAGATGGAGCTGACAAAGTATTATCCGAGGTTTCAGAGGAGGGGTAGAAGAAGGAGCTGGGGTAGTCCTGATTATGTTAAGGGGTAGTTGTTATGTTATTTGAGCTTGTGTCATTAGTAGGATGTGAGTATTTGACTAATTTTAGAATGGTATTGATAAAGTGATCATTGAATGTATTTGCAATTTCCTATGGTCATTGTCAGGGGAGGGTGATGGGTTAGCAAGATTCCTGGATTTAGTAATGAAGATGCAAATTTCCAAAATGTTTTTGGATTATTTTTTGGGTTAGATAGCTATGAGGAGAAATATGATTTTTTTGTCATTGATAACAATTTTTTTTAGCTTTATTCCTAAGTTAATTGCAATTTAGCTCATTTAGAGGGTTTTTGTTTTTCTGCCAAATCTTCCAAGCTTTATCTCTTGAGATTAGAACTTGTTTTTTATGCTTTGTTAGCCAGGGGACATGGTTGAATTTAGTCCACTTGGTGCGTATAGTTGCAAGACTATTTAGTGAATCTAGAAAGATTTTATTGAAATAAATTACAGCATCATCCAATGGTAATGTTTTTAGAGGGGACCAATTTTGTGCTTTTAGAATATTTATAAATGTTGTTTGACTGAAGTGACTGAGGCTTCTGGATACCTATAGGAGTGTGACTTGGAGGTCTGAGTATGAATTCAGTGAGTAAATGATGGCCACTTAGGATATTGGGAAGGGTTATGGAGTTAGTGTGATTTGTGGGTGAGATACTAAGATCCAAACTAGTATTGTTTCAGTTTGATTAGGTGAGGTATGTGTGGGGATTGATATAAGCTGTGTTAAACTATGTAGGTTTATGCTACATGCAGGGGAGTTTGAGATTAGGTTTAGCCAATTTACATTTGTGTCACCAAGAATGTTGGTTTCACAGGATACATTATATTGAGATTTATCCAGGATAGGAAGACTTTGAGATTAGGGATATTTTGGCCAGGGGGAATATAGTGAATGTCATTACATATTTTTTTTATGGGCATTGATATGAAGGGATGTTAGTAAGACCTCAATATTGCTAAAAGTAAGGATTTGTTTAGAGAAGACTGTTATTGTTAAGAACTCCTGATAGACTAGAGCTACACATCACCTTTTTTATGGAGTCTGTCTTTGTGAAGGATGTTATAACCTGGTGGGTTGACTTCAGTATATATTTTTCATGGCAGCCAAACATTTGGTAACGCTCAGAATAGTGAATCTATTTTTTATTTATTTTTTTATTTTTGAAACATATCCTTTCATCTTTTGACATTTTTGTATTTTGACATCTTGCTTATAAAATGGCTATTTTTTTCAAACCATTTCAGAAATGTATCAGTTATCAATTTTGTTAAGCATGTTATAATATTAATAGTTCTAATAGAAGATTTCAGATTTAGCACACAAAATGAGTTTCTTGCAGTAGATATACAATTTCTACTGTTTATGACCTATGCATTATTAAAAAATGCTGAGCATTTTACTGAGTTTCTGAGCACCTTGAGGGACTAAAAACAAATAAGAAAAAAGAACATCACATAACATGAGAATGAAGTTTGTTGGTTTTAAAATAATTTATTTTTGGACATATCAGGGTCATGTAAAACTCCTTCTTGTGATATTTCCACCCCTCTTCTATTCCAGATGTAATTATTTTAAGGATATTAGAAAATTCAAGACTTGGAAGATTTGGCTTACATAAGTGTTGCCCCCAGTGCAATTATGTTGACATGCATAAAAAAATAAAATGCTGCATGCAACTGCAAAGCTTCAATTGTATTGATTGATATGGTCAGTAATGTTCTGTTTTAGTTGCTTCATAGATTAAACATATTAAAAAAAATCACAGTTCAGTATTCCTGGCTGTTTTGCTTAAAAATCATGCCATTGTTCATCTGGAAATTACTGTGCATGTGATGCCACATTTTGTGTGTTCAAATATAAGCAAAGATCACTTTTTCTAAAATGTCCAGCAGTATATGCTAAAGGCCACAGGGAGGCACTGTTGCCTTTCGTATCAGTGTTTTGAATTGGCTTGCTCTAGTGATTTTCATAGTTACAGCTCTGCAGCTTCTGTTATTATGAAACATGGGTGTGCTATCTTTCCCCATTGAGCTGTATTAGATTTCATCAAAGCACGATCATCCCTTAATGTTTTTTACATAGCAGTATGATTATGAATTACTGCATTGTGCATGTGGGAGTTAGGGAGACAGGGGCTGTTAAAAGCAAGAACTGAATCAAATCAGTTGTCAGAGATCATGTTCTACGCTGTTCCTTTAAACAACAATGTTGCTTTTGTTACAAGAAATCACTTATGCCTTTAGTTTCTAACATCACCACCACACCATCAGAAATACTGTCACACAGAAATGCAACTCAGTATGAAATATGGCTTCTTAAGTTTAAAATGTTAATTATGCACCAAAGCCTGAAATACATAAGTATTTTTTTAACATATGCTTTGCTTTACTATGGAAAAAGCACTAGCATTTTGAATGAAGTTGTAGAACTGTCCGCTTTATATCCCTCTCATTTATCTCCATATCTTCTTCTTTACAGTGCAGCCTTCCATGTACAGTAATAAAGCTTTCCGTTTTTCAACAAGACAATTTAACAGATTGTATCAAGGCTGGAGTAGAGTTCATTTTGGACAACATTAACCATCTTCGGAGAGCTGCTGGTATATTCTAAATGACACAGAATGGTTCTGTGTTTTCTTCGGTGGGAAGTTGTAGTCCTCCGATTTTAAATGATTGCCTTCCATTCCAGCTTCATTGACTTACTGTCACTTTCTCACCATATTTCTTGTTATGTATTCTTGTGCACCCAGGCATGACATGCTGGGTAAATGACCCATTAACCATGGTTACCCAGGCTCTTAGTAAGACTAAATAACTTGTTTGGAGTCACATTATTCAATTTCCAAAAGTAGGGCTGCAATATTAGCCTTTAGATGTGCCAACTTCATTAAAGCTCTGTTATTCTCACTTTTATTTTTACAAGATGGCACAGAAATCTCAAAACTGTTTTTAATTAACTTTTAAGTAGTAATTTAAACAAAATCAATGCAACAGTCATGTTATATTGCTGTTATAAAAACTAGACTTTAAAATAAACTTATCTGAATTATATAGGTAAGTTTTAAAACCTGTAGAAAACATTCAATAGGAAATAAAATAGTTATTAATGCATTTAATTATAATTAATATTACAGACCTGTTCTGAAAGCATGCAGCTCGACAAGGGAAAGCTGTAAAAATATGGCATTTGTACTGACTTTATTTAATAAGAAGAAGCATTTGAAATTCTGTGCCTGTCAGTACCAAGGGAAGACAGATCAGGGAAAAATATGTGGACTAATAATCTGGTTTTTATAACACTGTTCATAAGGTAGGCATATAATAAAGGCCCTGTAGTGAACTCATTTTGTTCCCTACAGGATATTTATTATGTAATTACTGTACGAACAGTGAAATGAAAATGGATAATTACCTCACCATCATTGCCATATCAGATGTCTCCTGACATCACAATCCTGCAAAGCATCTCAGTTTGTCACTGCAAAATTATGACTTTAATGAAATTATAAACAGCCTTGTGATGAAGGGTTCAGGTAATTCAATGACCTGTATAACAGTTCAAAGGAAATATATTCTGCTCATGTCAGCATTCAAGGTTAAAAGGGAATATAAGATGTTGAGATTTGTGAAGCATAAGCTCAAATTCATGCAAATCTCCATGCTTTCCCTGCTATATCCTGCGTTTATTAACAGTAAAACAAACTATGAAATGCTGCATTCATCTCATATTCTAGCAAATGACTTGCTATAGCTTTAGTTCTTTATACAGAACAAACTGCATTAAAAGTTATGACATTAGTTTTCAGTTGTATAAGCTTAGTATCGCATCTTAGCAATATAGTTTAATAGTATTCTACAGGCTTCAGATGCCAAACCTACAAATCTCTAAAGTTGGTGTACCAGTGTGTACTGGCAGACATTAATGTCCACTGAAATTATTAGCAGTGACCACCATGGCAGTCTTCAGTACTTCTGGGATTGTCATTGCTGTTCACTTTAGAGGTCTGCAGAATCTGAATATTAGGATTTAGAATGTTTTAAACCATATTTTTCAGAGAATTACATGTCAGAGAAGTTATACTGTGATGATCCAAGCTTTTATATTTATTAGAAGAGTCAGGCTGTAATTTAGACAACTGAGACTATGTCGGCACTAATGAGAATAGCGGATTAAAGAGATCCTCTTGACTACTTAGGATGCGGACATGGGATACTAAACTGATTATCATCAGAGAGTAGACATAAAGATGCTGAAAGACAGTGGAGAAGATATGTATGATCTGAAATATGTCACAAAAGTATACATGTAATGTTGGGCTGTATACAAATAGCTGTGTCAGTATTTAGAAAAATTAATAAGCAAAAACACAGCGATATATAACTTCTGAAATATCCTATCTCCTTTTAATTTCTGCAAAAGCAAAGCAAAATGAATACTGTTCAAGCACTGGCAGCTGCACAGACTGAAGAAACAGCAGCTTGGTGGACCATTTTTCATTCTACAAATTTGTGAGTAAACCTGGGGCTGATTATTTATCTTTGCCCATCTCTTATCTGCAGAACTGGAAAAAGCAGCATCTGCCCATTTCTAATTGTCTTGAGCATTTGTTTTGCTCTAACATCAAGGGTGAGAGTGTCTACTTCAGACAGGCCAAACATCCCATAAGAAAACCATCTCCATTAGTCAGCCTTATGCTGCTAATTAACTTTACAAGTTTCATCCATTTCACATTTCTGTCTGACCGACATTCATTTGTCCAGTCTATACCTTTTATCATATCTATCACAAATCATTTTGTAGTTTCATAGTTCAGAAGTATCATGTGTTAATTCATAAGAGACAAAACTGAACACAGACTCAGTCATAGTAGTTGAGAAAACTCCTGGGCCAACTCAAACTTCTAGTGTCATTAAAAAAAAGTGTAAGTGAGTCTAATATATCGCGGAAGACTGTTCCAATTACAGATTATGCAGTAAGAGATAAAGCTGTTCCTCTTTGTACTCTTCACTTTTGCAAAGTGGGAGAAGAAATTACTGCTCTTAGATACCTGTGATTTTCATAATTCTTAAGCCCCATCAGCACCTGAAGTGACGGGTCATGTATTGCCTTGTGACTTAGACAAGTTCCTATTCTACTTACGAAACATTCTGTTCTCCTTTAGTTTCTTATGGGAAATAAATGCTCTGGATCTAGTTTTGGTTATGCTCTCGTATCTTTTCATAGTTTACATTACATCTGCCAAGTATTGACCTTAACTGATGACGTTTCTTCTTCCTTTTTTTTGTTTTTATTTTACATGAATGTATTGTGCCTTTACTTGTAACATTTTCCCCACTGCTAGGTCACTTTGTGCATGTATATCTGACATCTTCAGATATGATATGATGATAATAGTGAGACTGATGAAGGAGCAGATTTAACTCTTAGTCAGTACCGATAACCAGAAAGTCATTTGCACGCAGACCCCTCATGTAACACCCAGCGAATGTACTGTGAAGACTTTAGTACATATTAGGTGTTGCTTCTTGATTACCAGACTCCCCTACATTTTATGCAAGTGTTTTCTCATGCACACAAAAAAGATGCATGACGTTTTTCGGGTCAGCAAGATTTTATTTTATATGTTTTTTTTTGTTGACCAGATTACTCTCACTAGGATGGCATCCACTTTTCAGGGGAAACTGAAGGTGACATTTGTAGTACTGTGCATATGGAAGCTTCTTCCACTGTTTTTTCAATAAGTGTCATGGGATCCTTTACATCCACTGACTCATGTAATTGGGACCTCAGTTTAACTTCTGATCTGAAGGACAGTAGACTCAGAAGTACAGCACCCCCTGACACTGTAGTGTCAGTAGTGGGAAATTCATTCTGTTGTCGCCTCACAGTAAGACGTTGTCCTGTTCGATTCTCAGCTAGGGCGTCTTCTGTGTGGAGACATGCGTGAATGGGCCTACCTTCGTTGAAGGTTGTGCATCAGAGCCGGTAACTCGGCACATAAAAATCTACTGCCAATCATTAGCAGACCGGAGTTCCGCTGTGGCGACCTCTAACTGGGAAAAGCCGAAAGACACAACAACAACAACAACAACCTGGTGTGGTAATAGAACTCACAGCCTTCTGATCTTGCAGCAATGGGAAGTCATGATTACATGTAAGCACTAACTGTCTGACATGAGGCTGCTTTATGAGTATTATATAACATAAAATTGTTGTATGGTGCTGCAGTAACATGAGTACCATGCATGGAGATTGCAAGTATGATACTATGAAAAATCTTATTAATAAAATGTTTACATTAATATCACACAACAGACCACAGTTCTGCAGTATGGAATTCAAAAAAAATCCAATCAACACTGAGAGGTCAAACATATAACCAGAAGTTTGCATTACCCACTACAAAAAGGACAGAAAGAAATAACTATCCAGACAGTAAAGAGACAGTAAAGAACTTGATATGAAAGAGCTCAGCCAATAGCTATTTGGGTTACCATCTTATAGTTTTGGAATCTAGGAATGCTATACTGCATAATGTTTGTCTCTGGCTATCTCACTTACTAATAAGTAGGTAATAATGTCAGTGATACTAGACAAAGTAAACGAGATTATACAAAAAATTAACAAAGAAAGAAATATTATAATGGTGAGCATTCCAAGAGACTCTCAGAAGTGCAGAGAGGCAATGGGGTGAGCATCCAGCAGTCAGGGAAGGATCGACAACCTGAAGCTGTATTAGCTGAGTACAGATCATATTTTGTTCAATGAGGATAAAGTTAGTTATACAAAAGAAAGCAGACACATCTATACAAGACAGCAATACCTAGCAAGTTATTCTGATACAAGTCTTTTGGCTTTTCCCGGTTAGGGGTCGCCACAGCGAAACTCCGGTCCGCTAATGATTGGCAGTAGATTTTTACGGTGCCGAGTTGCCAGCTCGATGCCCAACCTTCAATGAAGGCATGCCCTATTAGGCATGTCTTTCGGAACACCACTCGACCATGGGGAGGACATGCAGACTCCACACAGAAGGCACTCCCCGCACTCCAGCCGAAAATCGAACGGGAGAACCTCTTGCTGTGAAGCAACAATGCTACCACTGCACCACCGCGGATTATAACAGTAAAGTACAAAAAAAGTGCTAGAACCTTATGAGGAAATACTCCTGCACAAAGAAATCATTTAGCAAGAAGTCAGTAACAGCACAATAGAAATTGTTCCAGAATGTGTCCAGATGTGAATTTAGACTGAATGCTAGTCATCCAGCGGGAAAAAAGTTGATATAAGAGACTGATTAATAAAGCATCCAGATATACAGAGAGTTTATAGGTTTGAGTCAGAATTCTAGCAGACTCTTATCGAATTAAAGCATTTAAGATAATGTATTTAAAGTCTTATTATCATATTCCAGTTACTTATAGATTGAATGACATGCTAAAAAGTTAATTCACTGACTATGTGTGTCGTTATTAATTATCTCATTTTAAAATATATTTTTGTATATTTTATAAAACAAAATGGTGGCTGTAGCCTTCAACAATCAACAGTAATTACGCACATCACATGATCATCCAGCAGTACTTGTTAGTCACAGTAAGTTCATAAGCATTTACTAGGCATACAGTCCAAGAGACCTTAAAGGGGGCCTAGCCCAAAGTCTCCAGATCACTGGCTAGTTAACTGACTTGCTCAAGGTCACAAAGTAGGCAGAAGGAATCAAACCCTGCAGTACAGGAAATAACATGTTAATAGCTTACTGTTTTAGCCCTCTGCACCAACTGTCAGACAACTTGGGTGTGTGATTGGCCCCCACAAGACAGTAAATGTCTTGTGGAGATTGGTCACACATCCAAGTTGCCTTACACTTTACTGAGCATCTTGACAGACATTACAAATGTTGCGCCAATCTTCCAATAGTAAGATATGCACACTGTAAAGCAGTCTTTCGGCTTTTCCTGGATAGTGGTCACCACAGTGTATCTGCTACTGATTAGCAATGATTTTTACTGTGTCAAGTTGCCAGCTTGACACCCAACCTTCACAGAAGGCGCACACACACTCACACACCTACCTTCATGTCCTTAAAGTTCACTCAACCACAGGGAGAACATGAAAACTCAACACAGAAGATAAACCAGATGGGAACTGAACCAGAGAACCTCTTGCTGTGAGGCAATAATACTAACCGCTGCACCACCACAGCCTCGGGCATACACACTGTTTGTAGTAGAATTCACTTATCAAACAGTTGCAGACTCTGCTAGTTTTATTAACTGCTTCCTCAGCTAGTTCAATCACCTCTTTCATTCAAGCTCACATAATAATTTAACTACATTAAAAATGTTCAAATGAGCAGTGGCAGATCCCTCGTTTTGAAACACTTATAGATACTCAGCATACCAATATTCAACATTTCAAATTAAGAAAAATTTCTTGCACCTTAGAATGCAGCTACAGTTTAACATGATAAACAAGCAATACATTTCCTGAGCTACTATTTACAGTATCTTCAGTTGCTCATATTCATAAAGACATTGGGGAGTTTTCAAATTCTCTGTGTCAGTCCTGTTACAGCAGAAAGCTTAATCTTCCCTCTCGCATCTCTCACATCAGGACACTAAGAAGTAAACAGTCTGGCAGCCCTCCTAATTGGTAGAAATTGAGTATTATTAATATAAGTATTACAAACGTCCTATATCTTTATATTCCACACAGCTCAGCCTCTGTTAAATCTCCAAACCAATACTGTATGTAGATAAAAGAATGCTCAAGCTCATCATCTTCTTTCGGTTGTTCCCGTTAGGGGTCGCCACAGTGGATCATCTGTTTCCATTTCTTCCTGTCTTCTGCATCTTGCTCTGTCACACCAACCACCTGCATGTCCTCTCTCACAACATCCATAAACCTTATCTTAGGTCTTCCTCTTTTCCTGTTACCTGGTAGCTTCATCCTTAGCATCTTTTTCCCAATATACTCAGCATCCCTCCTCAGCACATGTCCAAACCAATGTAGTCTTGCCTCTCTGGCTGCGTCTCCAAACCTTCCAACTTGGGCTGACCCTCTAATATACTTATTCCTAATCCTGCCCACCCTTGTCACACCCAGTGCAAATCTTAACATCTTTAACTCTGCCACATCCAGCTCAAACTCCTGCCTTTTTGTCAATGCCACTGTCTCCAACCCATATAACATAGCTTGTCTCACTACCCTCTTGTAGACCTTCCCTTTCACTCTTACTGGTACTCATCTGTCACAAATCACTCCTGACACTCTTCTCCACCCACTCCATCCTGCCTGTACTGTCTTCTTCACCTCTCTTCCACACTGACCATTATTCTGAACTATTGATCCCAAGTATTTAAACTCATCCACCTTCGCCACCTCTACTCCTTGCATCCTCACCATTCCTCTATCCTCCGTCTCATTCACACACATATATTCTGTCTTAGTCTTAGTCCTGCTGACCTTCATTCCTCTTCTTTCTAGAGCATATCTCCATCTCTCCAGGGTCTCCTCCACCTGTTCCCTACTCTCACTACAGATCACAGTGTTATCTGCAAACATCATAGTCCACGGGGACTCCTGTCTGATCTTGTCTGTCAACCTGTCCATCACCACTGCAAATATGAAAGGGCTCAGAGCTGATTCTTGATGTAATCCCACCTCCACCTTAAACGCATCCGTCACTCCCACTGCAGACCTCACTGCTGTCACACTACCCTCATACATATCCTGTACCATTCTTACATACTTCTCTGACACTCCTGACTTCCTCATACAATACCACAACTCCTCTCTAGGCACCCTGTCATATGCTTTCTCTAAGTCTACAAAAACACAATGCAATTCCTTCTGACCTTCTCTGTACTTCTCCATCAACATTCTCAGAGCAAACATCGCATCTGTAGTGCTCTTCCCTGGCATGAAACCATACTGCTGATCACTAATCATCATGTCCCTTCTTAACCTAGCTTCCACGACTCTTTCCCATAACTTCATGCTGTGACTGATCAATTTAATCCCTTTGTAGTTACTACAGTTACAGTTCTGCACATCACCCTTATTCTTAAAAATCAGTACCAAAACACTTTTTCTCCATTCCTCAGGCATCCTCTCACTTTCCAGGATTTCATTAAACAATCTGGTTAAAAACTCCACTGCCATTTCACCTACACACCTCCATGCTTCCACAGGTATGTCATCTGGACCAACAGCCTTTCCATTCTTCATCCTCTTCATAGATATCCTTACTTCCTCCTTGCTAATCCATTATACTTCATGATTCACTATCCCCACATCATCCAACCTTCTCTCCCTCTCATTCTCTTCATTCATCAACTCCCCAAAGTACTCTTTCCATCTCCTCAACACACTCTCCTCGCTTGTGAGTATGTTTTCCTCATTATCCTTTATCACCTTTACCTGCTGCACATCTTTCCTAGCTCGGTCCCTCTGTCTAGCCAATCGGTACAGGTCCTTTTCTCCCTCCTTAGTGTCCAACCTGTCATACAACTCTTCATATGCCTTATACTTAGCCTTCGCCATCTCTCTCTTTGCCATGTTCATCTCCTTATACTCCTGTCTACTTTCTTCATCTCTCTGACAATCCCACTTCTTCTTTGCCGACCTCATTCTCTGTATAGTCTCCTGTACTTCCTCATTCCACCACCATGTCTCCTTATCGTCCTTCCTCTGTCCAGATGTGATACCAAGCACCTTTCTAGCCTTCTCCCTTACTAGCTCTGCTGTAGTTACCCAGCTATTTGGTAACTCTTCACTGCCACCCAGTGCCTGTCTTAACTCATCCCTGAACTCCACCTCACAGTTATGAGGAAGTGATGGGTAGGTATGGTGTTAAACAAAGGAATGCAGAGGGTCAGATGGTAGTGGATTTTGTGAAAAGGATGGACATGGCTGTGGTGAATACGTATTTTAACAAGAGGGAGGAGCATAGGGTGACATACAAGAGTAGAGGAAGATGCACACAGGTGGATTATATCTTATGTAGGAGAGCCAGTTTGAAGGAGATTGGAGACTGTAAAGTGGTGACCAGGGAAAGTGTAGTTAGGCAGCATAGGATGGTGGTTTGTGAGATGACGTTGGTGATCAAGAAGAGGAGGAGGAGGAGTGTGAGGGCAGCACCAAGGATCAAAAGAATGCTCAAGCTGCAAGTATTAATTACATCATTTAACTACTGACAAACGACAAACCTAGCAGTGTTTCCCATTTGAAAAAAGTACTTTCAGGCTATTCATTGCACATCTGCTGGCTATACACATCCTCTTGCATTGATTCCCAAACCAAAATTAAATTAAATAAATGCCTGCAGCTTAGTCAGCACCTAGCAATCTGGAATTCAGGTTTCAGCACTTACGGCTTCAACTCGTAAATCATTATGCATTTGTTAGGCAGGCTTATCCTGCAACTACAAAACTGCTGTGTGATTAGAATTATGTAATGAGATTGTTTAATTAATAATGATAGTGTGAAAGTTAGCTTTTCCAAACAGATGGCTACATATGTTGGACAGACCATCATCCAGGCAGCCATGAAAGGAGTTTATTCCTATGCCTCACTGTACCCTAAGTCTCTCTATCCACACAGCTAAAGCTGATCTTATTCCAGCAGCTTGAATGTCTGCTTGCCTCTTCAACTGTGGCTGTCTATGTTTAAGTGCATACCTTAGCTGTTCCCAGACCAGGAAGCTATACTGGCACCCTTTGGATTATTTACTGTTATTTAGTACTGTCCTGCAGAGAAGTGGTATTTTTTAATACAACCCATAGCCTTAAATCCCACATCTTTTGACATGTGGTTGCAATACAGGTATCCTTGACATATGTAGTCCTGCACATGTCTGGCACTAGCTACAGTGTGTGCATGTCACAGCCCTAATGCTGCTTGCATGAACCAGCATGTTGCCTAGCTTCTGGTCACTATCAGTAAAACAGAGGGACTAGCAAGTGATTTCCATTCCTGAATGGGTCAGACAACATCAGTTATTCATTACTCTTCTGTCCCGACCAGCTGCTCCAACTCTTGAATCTCTAAAAGATTCTAGGTTGTCTTGGTTACAGACTTTCAGCCCTCTATCCCATTGAGTTGGCTTGTAGTTACTGATTTGAGTCCCTCAATTTCCACTTACAAACTGTCTTAAGGGAAGAGCAACCAAAATGGTATTAAACATTTTATAATAATTTATGGTAGTAATCCCCTGGAAATATGAGAAATTACTTAAGCAGACAGGGGCCGACTTGTCTCTGGAAAGACTGTATAAAGTGAAAAATAACCTGTTTATAAATCATTGATAAAGAAAACATAATTGGTGGTACAGTATAAATTTTAAGATGCATTTTACAGTGGTGGCTAGAAGATCCACTTCAGATATTACAGTGTTACAGAGTACCTGATGGTGGACATGGTAACGGCAAGTAGACAGTTGTAGCAACATACCTGTGAATACAGGTGTTTTACTGTCCCAAAGTGTACATCATTATGTGAAACAGAGGAAGGCTGAAACAGTATCCAGAAGGTATCAGCAGATATCAGCAATCAGTAGGCATCAGCAGGTATCAGAAGGTAGTAGCAGGTATCAGCAGGTATCAGCAATCAGTAGGCATCAGCAGGTATCAGAAGATAGTAGCAGGGATCAGCAGGTAGCAGCAATCAGTAGACATTAGCAGGTATCAGAAGGTAGTAGCAGGTATCACCAGGTAGCAACAGGTAGTAGCAGGTATTAGTGGGTAGCAACAGGTATCAGCAGGTATCAGAGGTAGTAGCAGGTATCAGCAGGTAGTAGCAGGTATCAGCAGGTATCCACAATCAGTAGCTATCAGTAGGAATCAGAAGGTATCAGCAGGTATCAGCAGGTAGCAGCAGGTATGGTTCCCTAGTAGAACATGTCTGACTCCCCCTTAAGTAGCAGTCAAATATGATGTGGACAGCACACCTCCTAGTGCTCTTAGTACTTTGCACAACAACATCAACCCAAGTAAATGCATCTCTTGAAATGACACTATTTAGTTTAACAAATAAAGCAAATGCCTCAAGTTTAATTTTTCTGGTGAGCTACTAATCATTTTGGTCACTGTCATAAACATCTTGCTGGAAGTTAGCAGTGACCCCCAGCATGCAGTAGGATGATGTGGTACATTATCCTGACTATACTACTTTAGTTTCTTGAGAGCAAAAGAAGCCCATCTACATATCAACATGAAAACAATGAAATCAAACCTTACAATGATACATTTTCCCTATTGGTATCTTGTACTGTAAAATGCTACCACTTACATTCTGTTGTCTGCCCTCTCTTCTCTTTACCAACCCTGCAAAGCATTTTCTTATTGCTTTAGTGAATTCTTCAGTATTTTTATAGTACAGCTTTCCATTCTGTTTTAATTTTCTCCTAACTTTTTGACAATCTTTCCCCTGCTTGATTGCATCCATGTAGTTTGCTTACCTATATTTGCTGTGCGCTCCATTTTTCTTCCCCTTCTGTTTTATACATTCATTCAGGGCATGATGGTGAGTTGATATATATTTTAAAGCAAATTATTCAAATATAGGCAATTCATTTTATTGGAGATTTTTAAGCCATAATGTTGCTCTCCAGAAATTACCACCTTTATGAAAATATTGTGTTCAACACAGTGAAGCTATGGCTTGAAGCAGTCTGTTCTGTGACGTATCCTCTGATATACTGTGCAATGAAATGTGAATTTTAATCCATGCAGTATGTTTTATAGGATGCAATATATGGTTATGGTTGCTAAAGTACATTCTGCAAAGCCAGAAATGTCTTTCACACTAACATTCTTTAGTTGTTGTGATGATGTAACTGTTGTTTGTATCTTTCATTGTGCACATTTGCAAGACAGGCATGCATGCTATTGCTCACAGAAGGAAGCTTCTTATCTACATAGCATGTCTATAGGTTCATAGGTAAGTACTAGCTGCCCTTGAGGGCCATTTTAAGCCTAGCCTAGTCAGTTTCCCTTTTTGTGCTTAAATTAACCTATCCAGATTGGTTAGTGATTGGCCTTACCCATCTCATGGTCAGTAATTAATTATTACCCCCAGTGAGTATAACTGGGATAATGCCATGGATAATTAGAGTGACACATGCATGTGATAACGCATTTAGCAGCTGCCTCTGTCCATTAGTAGTACAGGGGGCAATCCTTGGTAAATTTTCTATTCCCAATCCATAGATGCAAGTTGCACTTGAATATAAACAGGGATGAACTTTGTTTTATGTGGATGGGGAGTCTGTTCTAGAGCAGCAGTATCCACTGTGAGATATCTAGAAACTGTGGCTGAGTGAGATCCAAGAACCTTCAGTGAGAAAGAATGAAAACACAGATGGAGTGTTAGGCCTTGTGTTCCTGTATGTCCCTGCAATAGACCACTTGAATGTACTCTGCTGGACGTCTCCTAAATTAAGAAGTAACCTACCAGCTCCCAGAGAGACCTTACCTTGATAAAAGACAGTGAAACCTTGTGTTCCTATATGTCCCTGCAATAGACCACCTGAATGTACCCTGCTGGACGTCTAAGAAAAATAGTCCTAAATTAAGAAATAACCTACCAGCTCACAGAGAGACCTTACCTTGATAAAAGACAGTGAAAGTATGTGTTGTTATAGCTTCTAGAAAAATTCTAATAATAATAATTTTTTATAGATACTGCTAGTTAAGGCAAGCTTCCCAGTTGGATTAGCCAGCAGCCAACCCCCCCCCCCCATTTAGCTTTCTAAATGACCCTTACTTCCAGCTTATACACTCCTTACCTCTAACTAGTTTATCTCCCCCCTCTCTCTATGCCTGAAATTCCCTTTAGTAGACCTATTTGCTACAAAAAAGTGACTGGCCACTGGGGGGGGGGGCGCCTTCATTCAAACTTTCTGTATGCTTAATTTCTTAACCTATTCTTAACCATACCTCCTAGCTCTGTTCTCGGTGTTCTTCTGACTTACTGTTTTACCTTCTCTCATTTGTCCTAAGCTATCTTTCATCACATTCTAAACCTCTAACATCCCAAGTCTAGTCTTGCTAACCTCTCAGCTTTCTTCCACATTCTCTTACCTTCAGACTTACCTGCAGAATTTCACACCTCACTGATTGTCATCCTCAACAGTCTACTCTCTTGTCTCTGGTAACCTGCTGCCTTACCTCACTACACCTCTCCATACCTCTCTTATTACTCTCTCTTAACTACTGCATTCACCATACTCTAGTTTCTCCTAATCTTTGCTTATTCCTTTAAATGCGCTCATTGTTCCCTACCTATTCTATTACCTCCAACTCTGTGCTCCTCCTTTTAACCTAATCCCCTCCCACCTTCTATCTGACCTATAGCTGCTCATCTCGTGGCTTCTGCCCCACACCTGTTTTATGATTTACTCTCCTGCCCCTCTGCCCCAATGTCCTCTCTCACCTTATAAATATACCCCATTCTAGGGGACGCCATCTTTCTTCTCCTACCCTGACCTAGCTGCTGTGCACCCTGCTCCGGCACTTGACCTACAGTAAGTGTATTCTTGCTTATATGCGTTTGCGAAGACTGTTCATTTGGGAAGGACTACTTGCTTTTATCCTTCTTTTCCTTGTTAGCTGTGTAAATATTTGTTTGCGGACTCCACTTTCACCACAAACGCTTAAGACTACATAGCGTGGTGCACGTGGGACTGTAACAAGCAGTCCTTCTGCTGTTAAAGTACTTTAAATTGACATTGCTCTATCTATCTATTGTGCAGAGTTAATGTAACCACTGAATTACTGACTATTCTTTGCATAGAGCTGCAGAGTTAATGTAACCTCTGAATTACTGATTATTCTCTGTATAGAGCTTATCTAACCAATGGAATAATGCTTAATTAAGCCCAGAAAGCATTGTACAGATAAACATAGTGATTATATGTGCAGAGATATGCTAGAAAGCATGGTGCGGATAAAAATTAGTTAATTTATATCTATAGAACTGATTTTACCACTGAAGTATTACCTAATTGCACCATTTACGCTTAAAGCTACTCAGCGTTGTGCACAAGGGACTACTATAAATGGACTACTGCAGCGGAAGGGACATCAAATTGTTATAGTGCAGAGTTAAGTGAACCAATATATTAACACTTACCCTCTGTGTAGAATCAATTTAAACATTGCAGTAACGCTTAATTAGAACTATAAAGCCTTGTGCAGGCAAATGTAGTGAAATTCTAGGTGCCAAATTGATTGTATTAGTGTAGTAAAGCTTAATTCTCCGTACATGCCTATGCCTTCAAAGAGTTGTGCACAGGGACTAGAACAAGCAGCTCTACTGCCGCGGAACTGATAGCATATTGCCATATCAACGTGCAGAGTCAATTTAACCACTAATACCCCTGCTTAAGCCACCGCATAAACTCAAGCCAACATAGAGTTGAGCACGAGGGTCTGTAAGCAGCGATTCCACTGCTGTAGATCTGAAATTAACCTTTGATACTGCCCTACCCTTAATGCATGTGTTTAATGTAACTACTAAAGTAATGCTTAGTACCTACATAACACCTTTACTATAGTGACTGTATGCCTCCAATTCTCATGTTAATTAATACCAATAGCCAGTACAAAGTATATTTTTGAACTGCTTAATGGAATCTGGGTTGGTTCTTATGTCTAGGCTAAAACCTTGTTAGCGACTTGCTTGTAGACTATTGCAGTACTAACTGAGCACATCTGTTCGACTATTTGAACTATCCTTGGACTAAGTTACCTCAAAGTGTTGTGTTCTGACCCTGGAAACGCTGTTTGTTAATGCATTATTTAAAAAAAAAAAAAAGGAAATGCAGCTGTTTTATACCAGCTATTTGTCTGTGTTTTGAAGGGGCTTTAGTATTCATAGCAGTACCTGATAAATACTGTAATTATTGTATGTTTTGATAAAAAAATAGAGTACTGTGATTTTATGCTGAGGGTAAACATGCAACTATGTCTGTGAAAACTCTTTGTTTGCTCTCTAGCTCACGTATTGTCTGCCTCACTATTTTTTTCTCTCTTTCTACATGTACAAGCCTTGTGTTCCTGTATGTCTCTGCAATAGACCACCTGAATGTACCCTGCTAGTCTAAGAAAATAGTCCTAAATTAAGAAGTAACCTATCAGCTCCCAGAGAGACCTTACCTTGATAAAAGACAGTGAAAGTATGTGTTGTTATAGCTTCTAGAAAAATTCTAATAATAATAACTTTTTACAGATATTGCTAGGTAAGGCAAGTTTCCCAGTCAGGTTAGTCAGCAGCCAACGCCCCCCCACCCATTTAGCTTTTTAAATTACCCTTACTTCCAGCTTATACACTCCTTATCTCTACCTAGTTTATCTCCCTCCTCTCCCTATGCCTGAAATTCCCTTTAGTAGACTTATTTGCTGCAAAAAAGTGACTGGCCACTAGGGGACACCTTCATTCAAGCTTCCTGTATGCTTAATTTCTTCACCTATTCTTAACCATACTTCCCTAGCTCTGTTCTCAGTGTTCTTCTGACTTACTGTTTTACCTTCTCTCCTTTGTCCTAAGCTATCTTTCATCACGTTCTAAACCTCTAACATCCCAAGTCTAGTCTTGCTAGCCTTTCAACTTTCTTCCACATTCTCTTACCTTCAGACTTACCTGCAGAATTTCACACTTCACTGATTGTCATCTTTGACAGTCTACTCTCTTGTCACTGGTAACCTGCTGCCTTACCTCACTACACCTCTCCATACCTCTCTTATTACTCTGTCTTAACTACTGCATTCACCATACTTTAGTTTCTCCTAATCTTTGCTTATTCCTTTAAATGCGCTCATTGTTCCCTACCTATTCTATTACCTCCAACTCTGTGCTCCTCCTTTTAACCTAACCCCCTCCCGCCTTCTATCTGACCTATAGCTGCTCATCTCGTGGCTTCTGCCCCACACCTGCTTTATGATTTACTGTCCTCCCCCTCTGCCCCAACGTCCTCTCTCACCTTATAAATATACCCCATTCTAGGGGATGCCATCTTTCTTCTCCTACCCTGATCTGGCTGCTGTGCATCCTGCTCCGGCACTTGACCTACAATGTGTACTCTTGCTTATATGCATTTGTGAAGACTGTTCGTTTGGGAAAGACTACTTGCTTTTATCCTTCTTTTCATTGTTAGCTGTGGAAATATTTGTTTGTGGACTCCACTCTCACCGCATACGCTTAAGACTACATAGCGTGGTGCACGTGGGACTGTAACAAGCGGTCCTTCTGCTGTTAAAGTACTTTAAATTGACATTGCTCTATCTATTGTGCAGAGTTAATGTAACCACTGAATTACTGACTATTCTTTGCATAGAGCTGCCGAGTTAATGTAACCACTGAATTACTGATTATTCTCTGTATAGAGCTTATCTAACCAATGGAATAACGCTTAATTAAGCCCGGAAAGTGTTGTACAGATAAACATAGTGATTATATGTGCAGAGATACGCTAGAAAGCATGGTGCAAATAAACATTAGTTAATTTATATCTGTAGAACTGATTTTACCACTGAAGTATCACCTAATTGCACCGTTTACGCTTAAAGCTACTCAGCGTTGTGCACAAGGGACTACTATAAACGGGCTACTGCAGCGGAAGGGACATCAAATTGTTATAGTGCAGAGTTAAGTGAACCAATATATTAACGCTTACCCTATGTGTAGAATCAATTTAAACATTGTAGTAACGCTTAATTAAAACTATAAAGCCTTGTGCAGGCAAATGTACTGAAATTCTAGGTGCTGAATTGATTGTATTAGTGTAGTAAAGCTTAATTCTCCGTACATGCCTATGCCTTCAAAGAGTTGTGCACGGGGACTAGAACAAGTGGATCTACTGCCGCGGAACTGATATTATATTGCCATATCAACGTGCGGAGTCAATTTAACCATTATACTCCTGCTTAAGTCACCGCATAAACTCAAGCCAACATAGCGTTGAGCATGAAGGTCTGTAAGCAGCGATTCCACTGTTGTAGATCTGAAATTAACCTTTGATACTGCCCTACCCTTAATGCATGTGTTTAATGTAACTACTAAAGTAATGCTTAGTACCTACATAACACCTTTACTATAGTGACTGTATGCCTCCATTTCTCATATTAATTAATACCAATAGCCAGTACAAAGTATATTTTTGAACTGCTTAATGGAATCTGGGCCGGTTCTTATGTCTAGGCTTAAAACTTGTTAGCGACTTGCTTGTAGACTATTGCAGTACTAACTGAGCACATCTGTTTGACTATTTGAACTATCCTTGGACTAAGTTACCTCAAAGTGTTGTGTTCTGACCCTGGAAACGTTGTTTGTTAATGCATTATTTAAAAACAAAACAAAACAAAAAAAAAGCAAATGCAGCTTTTTTATACCAGGAATTTGTCTCTGTTTTGTAGGGGTGTTAGTATTCATAGCAGTACCTGATAAATACTGTAATTATTGTATGTTTTGATAAAAAATAGAGTACTGTGATTTTATGCTGAGGTTAAACATGCAACTGTGTCTATGAAAACTCATTTGCTCTCTAGCTCACGTATTGTCTGCCTCACTATCCTTTTCTCTCTTTCTACATGTACCAGCCTTGTGTTCTTGTATGTCCCAGCAATAGACCACCTGAGTGTACCCTGCTGAACGTCTTAGAAAAATAGTCCTAAATTAAGAAGTAAGCTACCAGCTCCCAGAGAGACCTTACCTTGATAGAAGACAGTGAAAGTATGTGTTGTTATAGCTTCTAGAACAATTCTAATAATAATATTTTTTTATAGATCCTGCTAGGTAAGTCTTGCTTCCCAGTCAGGGTAGTCAGCAGCCAACCCCCCCCCCCCATTTAGCTTTTTAAATTACCCTTACTTCCAGCTTATACACTCCTTATCTCTAACTAGTTTATCTCCCTCCTCTCCCTATGCCTGAAATTCCCTTTAGTAGACCTATTTGCTGCAAAAAAGTGACTGGCCACGAGGGGGCACCTTCATTCAAGCTTCCTGTATACTTAAATTCTTCACCTATTCTTAACCATACCTCCCTAGCTCTGTTCTCAGTGTTCTTCTGACTTACTGTTTTACCTTCTCTCCTTTGTCCTAAGCTATCTTTCATCACATTCTAAACCTCTAACATCCCAAGTCTAGTCTTACTAGCCTCTCAACTTTCTTCCACATTCTCTTACCTTCAGACTTACCTGCAGAATTTCACACTTCACTGATTGTCATCCTCGATAGTCTACTCTCTTGTCACTGGTAACCTGCTGACTTACCTCACTACACCTCTCCATACCTCTCTTACTACTCTCTCTTAACTACTGCATTCACCATACTCTAGTTTCTCCTAATCTTTCCTTATTCCTTTAAATGCGTTCATTGTTCCCTACCTATTCTGTTACCTCCAACTCTGAGCTCCTCCTTTTAACCTAACCCCCTCCCACCTTCTATCTGACCTATAGCTGCTCATCTCGTGGCTTCTGCCCCACACCTGCTTTATGATTTACTCTCCTCCCCCTCTGCCCCAACGTCCTCTCTCACCTTATAAATATACCCCATTCTAGGGGATGCCATCTTTCTTCTCCTACCCTGACCTGGCTGCTGTGCACCCTGCTCTGGCACTTGACCTACAGTGTGTACTCTTGCTTATATGCGTTTGCGAAGACTGTTTGTTTGGGAAGGACTACTTGCTTTTATCCTTCTTTTCATTGTTAGCTGTGCAAATATTTGTTTGCGGACTCCACTCTCACCACATATGCTTAAGACTACATAGCGTGATGCACGTGGGACTGTAACAAACGGTTCTTCTGCTGTTAAAGTACTTTAAATTGACATTGCCCTATCTAATGTGCAGAGTTAATGTAACCACTGAATTACTGACTATTCTTTGTATAGAGCTGCAGAGTTAATGTAACCACTGAATTACTGATTATTCTCTGTATAGAGCTTATCTAACCAATGGAATAACGCTTAATTAAGCCCAGAAAGCATTGTACAGATAAACATAGTGATTATATGTGCAGAGATACGCTAGAAAGCGTGGTTTGGATAAACATTAGTTAATTTATATCTGTAGAACTGATTTTACCACTGAAGTAACACCTAATTGCACCGTTTATGCTTAAAGCTACTCAGCGTTGTGCACAAGGGACTACTATAAACGGACTACTGCAGCGGAAGGGACATCAAATTGTTATAGTGAAGAGTTAAGTGAACCAATATATTAACACTTACCCTATGTGTAGAATCAATTTAAACATTGCAGTAATGCTTAATTAAAACTATAAAGACTTGTGCAGGCAAATGTAGTGAAATTCTAGGTGCCGAATTGATTGTATTAGTGTAGTAAAGCTTAATTCTCTGTACATGCCTATGCCTTCAAAAAATTGTGCACGGGGACTAGAACAAGCGGCTCTACTGCCGTGGAACTGATATTATATTGCCATATCAACATGCAGAGTCAATTTGACCACTATACTCCTGCTTAAGTCACCGCATAACCTCAAGCCAACATAGCGTTGAGCACGAGGGTCTGTAAGCAGCGATTCCACTGCTGTAGATCTGAAATTAACCTTTGATACTGCCCTACCCTTAATGCATGTGTTTAATGTAACTACTAAAGTAATGCTTAGTACCTACATAACACCTTTACTATAGTGACTGTATGCCTCCAATTCTCATGTTAATTAATACCAATAGCCAGTACAAAGTATATTTTTGAACTGCTTAATGGAATCTGGGCCGGTTCTTATGTCTAGGCTTAAACCTTGTTAGCGACTTGCTTGTAGACTATTGCAGTACTAACTGAGCACATCTGTTCGACTATTTGAACTATCCTTGGACTAAGTTACCTCAAAGTGTTGTGTTCTGACCCTGGAAACGTTGTTTGTTAATGCATTATTTAAAAACAAAACAAAACAAAAAAAAAAAAAGGAAATGCAGCTTTTTTATACCAGGTATTTGTCTGTGTTTTGTAGGGGTGTTAGTATTCATAGCAGTACCTGATAAATACTGTAATTATTGTATGTTTTGATAAAAAATAGAGTACTGTGATTTTATGCTGAGGTTAAACATGCAACTGTGTCTATGAATACTTGTTTGCTCTCTAGCTCACGTACTGTCTGCCTCACTATCCTTTTCTCTCTTTCTACATGTACCAGCCTTGTGTTCCTGTATGCCCCTGCAATAGACCACCTGAATGTACCCTGCTGGATGTCTAAGAAAAATAGTCCTAAATTAAGAAGTAACCTATCAGCTCCCAGAGAGACCTTACCTTGATAAAAGACAGTGAAAGTATGTGTTGTTATAGCTTCTAGAAAAATTCTAATAATAATAATTTTTTATAGATACTGCTAGGTAAGGCATACTTCCCAGTCTGGTTAGCCAGTTCACCACTGCTGTCTTAAGAAGCATGAAGTTGGCTTTGGACTAATTTTTTACCGTGGTTTCCTTAATTGGGGCAGGATGTGGATATCTAGGGTGATTAGCTTATGGTCAGATCGGACCAATGAGGTGTTAATCTCAGGTGTGGAACACCGGTCACTCATGTTGGTAATGACTCGATCTAGGATATTGTTGCCCCTGGTGGGGGTGTGGTTAAGTTGATCCAGCGCATTGGAGTTTATGAATTCCAGAAAGCGTTGAGTGAAGGAGTTGGTACATGAGTAGTTTTCCCAGTTAATGGTGGGGTAGTTAAAGTTATTTATTTGGGACAAACCTTCCTGCAGGATGGCAAAGTTGCTTGGATATTCAATGACTGTTCCTAGCAGGCAGTCATTTGCAATCTTAGGCAGTCAGAGCCCTTTGGTATTTGCTTTTACTTCAGAAATGTAGATGCCAAACAGGAAAGTTCCCACCTCAGAACCCATAACTTGCTGCCATCATTTTGCAGTAGCCCTGTGCACTCTCCACCTCCTTTTACCACATGTGGCCTTCATTGCTACTGCAATGACCCATTTTATAGTCCTCATCCATGAATCAATAACTCTGTCCTTGACTTACTGGGATATAGAGGCAGTGAAACAGGAAACATCAGCTATGTGTTAGGACTTTCCTGTATACACTTTAAGAAGTTATAGAGTGCTATGGCATGGTGTAAGGTGAGGAGTCCTATTGCACTATCTGGTGTAGACATCTTGAATCAGAATTTACACAGTTAACAGCATTCATGTACTGCACAGATAGGTGGAATATTACACGCAGAAATGTTCAGATTTCAGTTGCTTTTAATAGTGCACAGTGAATTATTTGTTTCTTATATAGAAGAATTATATGTTGCAGCAAGTACAGCTGATTGTTGTTGTTGTGCTTTTCCCGGTTAGGGGTTGCCACAGTGGAACTCTGGCCTGCTAATGATTGGCAGCTAATTTGTATGGTGTTGAGTTGCCAGCCCGATACCCAACCTTCAAAGAAGGCACACACATTCAACGCATGTCTTTCGAACACCCACTCGACCGCAGGGAGGACATGTAGACTCCACACAGAAGGCACTCCCATCCCAAGCTGAGAATCGAACGGGAGAACCTCTTGCTGTGAGGCAACAACACTACCGCTGCACCACCGCGGAAGTACAAGTACAGCTGATTGTGCATTGCTCAAATATTTTACATGTATTACTGTAGATGCATGTATTTACTGAATATGTTTTGTTTGTAACAAATTGTAACCAGATGACCGAATAACCGGATAATGTGTTAAGAATTTATAAACAAAGCTGGTTTTCTGACTAGCTAACATCATTTTGAAACATTAGAACACGTAGCTTCTTTTTTTTAAATATAAATTGGCTATAGGTAATAATTGATTATATAACAATATGAATTATATTTTTATAGCCCACTGTTTTCAAAGCATCTGCACATTTTGCTTATATTCACCTGGGGAATGCCAATGGTCTCCATTTCCTTAACTGAGGAGGCATCACTACCCCTGACAACCTGCAAACTGTTCTTGAGCCAGTTTGTAATCCATTTTAGCACATAGGAATATATTTTTATGCTGTCAGCTTGTTTGCAATCCTGTATTGTGCTGTTGTATCAAATACTTTTGCTAGATCCAAGTAGGCAGCATGAACAGTATGACAATTGTCCAAAGCCTGCATGACCTTTTCAGATAAGTTCAGAAGACTAAAGAGGCATGACATGACCTGCCCTTAATAAAGCCAAATTTTGAGCCTGATTAAATTCTTTGATTATGAGGTCAGTAATCATGAACCTTACAATGTGTGTGTGTGTGGGGGGGGCAAGCCACCCATACCTCCCAAAATAATATATACCAACTCCAAGATCAACATACCTCAGAGAAAATGGAATACTCCAAGAAATGGCAATCTAAGACTTAGAATATGTAAGTCTGGATTTTTTGGCAATTCAGTCTCTACATTACGAGGCTTGCTCATGCATGTAGTGATATTTCAAGCAGTTACCTAACAGCCATATACAAAATTGCCATCTCAATATACACAGGCAGAAATAGTGAATCCCCAGATTCACTAATCCTCCATGCATGACTACTCTAGTCCTGCACGGAAGTGCCAGTTAAAGAGGAGGATGGCAGCGTGCCATGCATATTAAGGAAGGTGCACTGCCTGAACACCTAATGCTACACGGAATGTGGATGAGTGTTGGGGGTGTGGCTGAGAGCAGAGCTCTCAGAATAAACATGCCCTTGCAAAGTAGAACAGAAGAATGTGTACATAAAAGAGTGAGACCGCACATAAGTGTCCACAGATCCCCACCAACAGTCCCCATGTGTTCAACAGCAACAGTACACTGAAAAATAAATACGAAGAAACCCTTGTAGTAATGTATTTAAAACTCAGAGTATAGCTAACCATAGGTGTGCAGGTCTGCCCATCGCGCAGCTACAGGTAAAGCAGCATGAAAGGCTGAAAAGGATAACAAGGAAGGTATAGCAAACAAAGGAGCACAGCAATAGTGTAGTGGTCAGAGCATTCGCCTAAGGAGGAGGCATTCCCGGCTCGAGTCCCACTGCAGCACATACCATTTTCCAACTGTAATCTGTATATGAACAATTTCATACATTTTATTGCTGTAGAACCTACCAAATAACAATTAAATGTGAACTGCAGTACTGCATGAAATGCACATGTGCAGTCAGTACTAGAATGAATAAGTCAGCAATAAGCAGGTGTAAGCGCAGATAAGTAGAAGTAAGCAAATATAACCAATAGTAAGCATGTGCAAGTGTGAATGGGCGGGGTGAAGCACTGCCAACACAGATCAAGCAAAGGAGATGCTAACTGCATGTAACACACTGTGAGTGGAAGTCAGCAGTGCTAACCTCTGCGCAAACCCACTCACAACAGCTTGAAAGTGCCTTAAGCACACCTTATCAAACGGTTGGTGTCACACGTGGGTCTGTGTACATCAACGGAGTCAGTCATAGGTATCACAAAGCATATGTGGCACACAAGGTTGGCCGGTATGCACACAAAACACAGTGCCCAGCAATACCAGTCAACATTACCGGATATGTAGCTAAAGAATTAGAGGTATATGTTTTCATATGCATACCCATAACTATATAGATATATACCTCCCCTCTCTGTAGTACAAATGCAGACATATATAGATGGACATATAAACAAATACCCACAAATACAGATTTACATATGCAGACACCCACACATCCACATGTCATTAGATATATGTACAGTAATATATATATATATATATATATATATATATATATACAGACATATACACACACACACACACATATATATATATATATATATATATATATATATATATAAGTAGATATATATATATATATATATATATATATATATATATATATATATGTGTGTGTTAGTGTGTGCGCGTAAATATACACAGATATAGACCTATGATAAGATACAGCACCCAAGAATGAGATATGTTCACAGGCTATGCCAATGGAGGTGAAGGGCCCAAGCAAGAAAAGTGTAACACGTAGCATGACCTCTCCCCTAGCCGGACAGAGGAAACATACAAACAAACCCACAAACAATGTAAACAGTCCACTGCTCCCCAGACCACAGGCAGGATACAACCGGGGGAGGACACAGTGGACCCGTGAAATCTAATCCTGGAACAGAGACAGGTGTGCTCCTTGCAGGACTCCTCAAAAATTGTCATATAATGGGAGGAAGCCAGTGCGATGACCTATCAAGGTGGGGTGTGCACATACCCGGAATACAAGGGTGGGAAAGCCTGATGACTCATGGGTCGAGACAACGTACGAGATGGGACCCATGAAGTGGACAGAGGGCAGTGTGTAGTGGTGTGTTCAGACCCGACTTGCACCCAGAGTAAGGATGAGTGCTGTAGAGGAGGTCCGGGTGGGGGAACTATGGGTAGTTAATTATGGCTCTAGGCGTGCAGGTGTTTGCTGGAGTGGGTCTATGCGGACATCCCCAGGGATGCAAGCAATAGTGTTCATTAGGCAGAGGCGCCGCCCAACAAGCAGCCACACCCGCTATGAGTCCCACTGCAGCAAGGTCTATTTTAGATGGCAAAGAACGGAATAACCAGATGTAGATGTATATATGTAGAGGTATGTGTGTGTATATCTACCCATAGCTACATGGAAATATACCTCTCCCTCTCCGTAGTACAAATGTATACACACAGAGACAGAATACATATAAATACCCACATTTAGATATATACATACGCAGACATCCATGCATCCATATGTCGTTAGATATATATATATATATATATATATATGTATATATATATATATATATATATATATATATATATATATATATATATACAGCAATATATAAATATATATATATATATATATATATATATATATATATATGTATGCATACATATACAGATATATATGTATACAGTTTTATATATATATATATATATATATATATATATGTGTGTGTGTGTGTGTGTGTGTGTGTGTGTGTGTGTGTGTGTGTGTGTGTGTGTGTGTAAATATACACATGTATATAGCTAGGATATGATACAACAGTTACGAATTACATATGTTCACAGGCCGTGCAAATGGGGGTGAGGGGTCCAATCAACAAACGTGTAACACATAGCATCAACCCCCCCAGCTAGACCGGTGAAACATACAGACACACAATAAAAGTAAACACACCACTGCTTCCCAGACTACAGGCAGGATACTACCAGTGGGAGAGACCTGCCAAGTCTAATTTTGAAACAAAGACATGTATGTCCCTTGCGGGACACCCAAAAATTCAATGATTTTTGGGCTTTCTGCCATTACACAGATGTCCAATGGCAGGCCACGCAGTTTCCCAGTTTACAAGGTAGGGGAAGCCTGATGATCCATGGGGTGAGACAACATACGTGATGGGTCCCAAGAAGTGGGGAGTGGGTAGAGTGTACTGGTATGGCCAGACCCGACCTGCACCCGGAGTAAGGAAGAGTGCCAAAGAGGATGTGCAGTTTGGGAACTATGGGTATGAAATTATGGGCCTAGCTGTGCAGGTGTTGGCTGGAGTGGGTCTATGTGGACCTCCCTAGGGATGTAAGCAATAGTGTGCATTGGCCTGGGCCACCGCACAGCGGCCAGCCACTTCCGCTATGACTCCCACTGCAGTACAGTCTATTGTACATGGCAAAGAATGGAATAACCAGATGTAGATGTAAAACTGTAGAGGTGTGTGTGTATATATACCCATACCTAAATGGAGTTAAATCTCCCCCTCTCCGTAGTACAAATGTATACATACAGAGACAGAATATAATTAAATACCCATAGACAAATATATACATATGCAGACACCCATACATCCATATGTCGTTAGACATATATATATATATATATATATATATATATATATATATATATATATATATATATATATATATGCATACATATACAGATATATATATATATATATATATATATATATATATATATATATAAATATATATGTATATATGTGTGTAAACATACACATATATATAGCTAGGATATTTACTGATTTATTTAATTTACATCTGTTAACTGGGTAAGTCTGGCTGAGTTTTTTGCTCATTTTCAGCAGAGAACCAGGGAGAAAAGCTCCTCAGGACTAGAAAACAATTTATTAAATGTTAGTATACAGCAGAAATATATATATATATATATATATATATAGATCTATATATATAGATATATATAGATATGCTACAGCAGTTACGAATTACATATGTTCACAGGCCATGCCAATGGGGGTGAGGGGCCCAATCAACAAATGTGTAACATGTAGCATCAACCCCCCCCCCCTCAGCTAGACAGGTGAAACTTACAAACACACGATGCAAGTAAACACATCACTGCTTCCCAGACCAGAGACAGGATACTACCAGTGGGAGAGACCTGCCAAGTCTAATCTTGAAACAAAGACATCAATGTCCCTTGTGGGACACCCCAAAAATTAATGATAATTGGAGTCAGTCCCTGTAATGATTTATCTAATCAGGTCATGTACGTACACGGACCACTAGGCTGGGCAAGCCTGATGACCCATGGGTCAAGACAACGTATGACATGGGTCCCGAGACGTGGAGAGTGGGCAGTGTGTAGTGGTGTGGTTAGACCCCACCTGCTCCCACAGTAAGGATGAGTGCTGTAGAGGAGGGGCAGGTGGGGGAACTATGGGTATGCAATTATGGGCCTAGGTGTGCAGGTGTTGGCTGGCACAGTTGTATTCTGACCACCCCAGGGATGTAAGTAATATTGCGAATTGGGCAGAGCTTCCGGCCATACCTCTCAGCATCTAAAAGCAAAACCACTGGGCAGAACCTAAACCACTGGGGGGACAAATAGGGCCAGAGATTACATATTCCACTTACAACCTTAGAAAGCTGATAGAATAATAGGTTATGCATTAGCATGACTCGTCTGAAGGATGTGGAGTCTTAAACCCAAATACTCATCTGTATTTATTGACTTCAGTTCCAGGTATTTGCCAGATAGGTGCAGATTGTAAAAGGAACACACCAATATTATGAAGCAAACTCTGGACAGTCTGCGGATTCTGTACAGTTGACAGGTATGCTTTCACCTAATGGGCAGCCATTCCCGATATGGGTCCCACCGCAGCACAGTCCAGTTTACATGGCAAAGTACAGTATAACCATATGTGTTGTTGCATAATGCACTACACAACACCTACGAACACATGGTTGCAACACCCCACTGTACGCATGTAGGCCAATCTAATTGGCATCACAAGGTATTATTGTAGTCCTCACCTCCACCCAGGGGTGTGAGTGTCCAACGCAAACACCAAATGCAGTGTATATGCACAGCTGTTGTAGTAGCAACATGGCCAACTGTGGACCTTCCCTGCAGCCGTCCTGCACATCCCTGGATAATTCCCCTACTAACTCCCCCCTTTGTGCCCCATGCACACCATGTACCTATCAGCCCCTGTTCCATTTCTATTAATGTTTACGGTTACACATAGGTGACACCCTCTTCTCCCATTATATTGCCAGTATTTGGAACTCCAACCCACATGTAGTATCACAGCTGTCCCACAGGACACATGTAAATAACACATGAAGAAACACCACAAGCACACCTGGAGCAGCACAGGCTCACCACCTTGTGAAACCCTCCCCCCAAACTCACACTCTATACCACATCAACTAGTGATACCGACACCTCTTGTCCTGCTTCACATACAAATCCCAACATCCGACATAACTTCCCTATTGCTCCACATCCAATTATACCTACAGGTTACTATACAGTTACAATGTCACCCCCACTACCTACCTACCTACTCCTTAGCTATTGCCCTCTACTGTACCACACAGGTATGGAATAACTACACCTACCCCGAATACCTGCATGTAACCTATCCAGACCTGTTAAACAGGAATCCAACTTCACCTTAAACTGACCTCTCTCAACAGTCATACCTGAAATGTAAACCTGACCTAAGCATGGATAATACCAAAATTTTAACTTAAACTAAGCATGATGAATGGGGGACGTAGCTATGTTATGTCTGTTACCCTCTATGAATGTGAACATCCCAGTATTAATTGGAATAAGTAGCTGGTGTCAATGTGGAGGTCTACACCCCGGGCCACCGCTGACAATGGACAAGCATACAGTTGGATTGCCCCGGTTGACAAATGTGAACAAAATACATGAAGTTGCGCGTGTGTATGCAGGAGCAAGCGGGTGTAAGCCTGTTTGGCTGCCAGTATGCGATTACCACACTGGTAAAGCAATGTAGAGGCTAACTCAGTGCAAGATGCCACAACCAGAGGTCAGTAATGCTGTGCTTCATGCAAACCAGCGCATACCCACCTACAAATGTTCTACAGTGCCTTAGTCACCCTGTAGCCAACAGCTGTTGTTGTGGCCATTAACAAAATAATCTGCATTGCCAGGTTGCAAACCCCTGACCCTGCACACTATAGTCGACATGAGTTCCACTAAGCCATGGTGGATACACATTCCACTGCTGTGATCACAAACACATCATCCAGCACAGTCATCCAATAGTATAGGAAATGTATATAAGTGTGTAGATTAATGCCAGAACACATGTCCATTGCTCAACCACAGTATTATGAGCAGTCTATGTGCAGCACAGAACAGTGCCTGTCCAATCATACTGTGAGAACAGTAGTCCTGCATAATACCGAGGGGAATAGTGATATATGGTGCACACCGTGGGGTGTGTGAGTATGCTTTATGCACAGTATGTCACATCTAGGGCGTGGGTTCTGTGGAACTGGGAGATGAGGCTGGCCAGGTGTGTGAGCAAACTGCTGCTACACAAAATCTGGCAGGATGCTGCCAGTGGGAGAAACACTGTAGCCCAGCTAGGTCTTCTCTTGACACAACAACAGGTCTATCCCTGGCGTGATGAACCAACAGTTGTGGGTCACATCGATGTCTCCACCAGTATCGGAGGAGGATCAAGGGAAGGCTGGCATGTATGTGGACTAAACTAATGAAGAGCCTGCAGACACTTGGGTGGGGACAGTATACTGGAGGTGTACCGAGGCATGCAGAAAGGGAAATGTGTGGAGGTGTGGTATGGCAGGGCTAGCAACTGGGGAATGGATGGATGCTGTGTACATGGAGCTCGGGTGCCAGGGAAAGGGAACATGGGTATGTCAGTATGGTAGACATATGCAAATGAAGCAGAATAGAAATAGTGTAGTGGCCAGAGCATCCGCCTAACGCGCACGCATTCCCGGGTCTAGTCCCACTGCAGCACATCCTATTTTCCATATGAAATCCATATGTTAACATCATTCTGCTGTATAACCTACTAAATAACATTTATATTTGCACAGGAGTACTGCCTTAAATGCACATGTGAAGTGTCATAATAACCAAGGCACTAGTAAGCACGTGTAAGTGCATAACAGCAGTAGTATGCATGGATAAGAAGTTGTAAGTGTGTGTACATGTATTTGCACGTGGGTAAGCATTGCCTACATAGATTGAGCTAAGTAGATGCTAGCTGAGTGTAAGGAAATGCAACCAGAGGTTAGCATTGCTTAGCTCTGCGCAAACCCGCATACACCCGCGTACAACTGCTCAAATGTCCCTAACTCACCCTGTATCCGACAGCCAGTGTTCTGCCCTGAAACAAAATATACAGCCTCTGGAAGGCCCAAACCCAGGACCCAGCACATCATACACTACAAGATTTACCAGTAGACCATGGCAGATGTGCATACCCACTCATTTCACATACATATCATCCAGCAAACAGCACAAACAGCACAGGAAATGTATTAATAACACACCACACAACCTCTTAATGCATGAATCCCAGACATAGTGCACCATAATGTGGGTAAATATAGGGATATCTGTCATATCTTGCTCTAATACACTTAAAACATTGCAAGTTACACAGTTATATGTAGTAGAACACATATATTGAAGGAGATGATAAGTCTGAAACATATACCTGTCGGCACGAATGACTGACCTCAGTCCTAAGGTCATCCATGCCAATTGCCAAGAGAATGAGGTACAGGCCACACATATAGTCTGAACATGTATGGACATATGGACAGATATGCATCGGTAAATGTGGACAGATAGACAGCTATAGGTATATATATGTGTATGCATGACTCACAAATAACCATATAACAGCAATCGTACATAGATAGATTAATATGTTCAGTGTATATATCTATATATATATATATATATATATATATATATATATATATATATATGAATACATATACATAGCTAGAGCTATATTAATGTCCAGTTCTATCCCTCTATATATGGGGGTTTCACATATATAATTATGCATATATATATATATATATATATATATATATATATATGTTGGGTGGGCGTTCGAAAGACATGCGTAAATGGGCGTGCCTTCATTGAAGGTTGAACGTCGAACTGGCACCTCGGCGTTCGTGAAAATCTACTGCCAATCATTAGTGGACCAGAGTTCCGCTGTGGCGACCCCTAACCGGGAAAAGCCGAAAGACAACAACATATATATATATATATATATATATATATATATATATATATATAAATATCTATATATGTATATACAGATAGACATGTGTATATGATTTCCACATGGGAATGGACTCCTGGCCCACTCCGTACTACATAATAGACCATGAGCGGGGTTGGGGGCAGAAATGAGGGACACCTGGTAATTACTGCTATGTAACCCCCACCCAGCCTTAACGGATATGCTGTGCAATACAATATCCAGCACATGCAGTACTTGATGACAGGACCCACCACAGCACAGCTACAATGCTTCCACAGTAATCCAAGTCACCTGTGCATGTCAGGGCAATATCTGTAACATATCATGCAGATAGGCCATTGTACCGCAGGAAATCTACTATGTTGAAGGGGCACACATTATAATGGTACAGATATGCACATGCATCTATACATTGACAATCATGTGCAGGTATATATATATATATATATATATATATATATATATATATATATATATATATATATGATATATGGGTACATACACATATACACAGACAAAGGTATTAGTAGCCATACATATGTAGAAGTAGTGTGGACGTACTGGGAGCAATGTATATCCCCAGCCACAAGCTCTGTAACTGGTACCTGTGACATGTGTGGTGTGGCAACCAGCCCCACAAAAGGGATAATTACATTACACATATACCCACTCATAATTCAAAGGACATGACATGACACACAGGTATGTATACACAGACAACTGTTATTTGTGTACAATACAATAATGTATGCCATTACTGACAGCACATAGATGTTGATGTATATAACCAGTGATGGATTCAAGGCCCACACAAAACAGTAGACGCAGACAGTGCGGATATATAACATACTATGGTGTCCAGGCCAAGCTCTTCAATTCACATAACAGTAGACAAAGGATTTGCCTGCACAATACATAACACTCAGCAATATCAGATGTAGTTCAGAAGCCTCCAATTACACCCTGTAGTCAAGCCCTAGGGGGACATTCATTACTTGTGGTAATGTCAATGTATCTGTCACATGTATGGACCCTGACCAACAAATGTTGTGGGAGTCCACGTTATGACTGGGATGATAGTAGGAATGCTAGCAGTAATTAATGATAGGCCATTACCTAACAACCCCTAACCGTATCACAGCAGGACAAAGCCTGCCTTATATGTGGAAGACAAAGGCAGGAACACAGGGCCATACTTGCAATATTGCAGTTACACACCCTGGAACATGCTGGTGTTACAGGATGTGTTGAAACATAGACTTATGCAGGAATAAGACATCAGGGACAAAAATGGATATGTCCATGTACTGCTAGCATGCAACACACACACTGTCAGTGTAATATCCGACACAGGACCTGTGTGGTGGACAGACAAAACATGATAGGCACAACAGACTGCAGTCCAAGGTAAACTAGTATGTACACACACACACACACACACACACACACACACACACACACACACACACACACACACACACACACACACACACACACACACACACCCTGTAACATCAGTACTATGCAAAGCATTACACCACTCTACTCACAGTCTGTCTGTATGTCCTGATCCTCCTACATATATGTGGCTGCCCTGAGTGTGCAGGTTCTCCTGTAAGAGGTATTGCTACCTGCTGTCTGTAACATTGATGCCCACACACATGAAGGATGTCCATCACACAGGGAATGTACAGGGAATACGCTCACATGATATAGGGATTCATAGGGGGTGGTTGCCATGACAGTGGTAATTGGAAGTACTACACATGTGTAGTCAGATATATATATGGCTATCTGAATAAGGACATGTCCATATAGGCCCACCGTATGTCCTGGGCATAGAGTGTAGCCCTACCCCAGCCCCTATAGTCCTAATGTTGTAGTGCAAGGGGATGTCAGGTATGTATAGCTGGTATATTAATAGACATTTGCTACTGTCATTGGGATTGTTGTCACAGACATGGTGTGTGTGGAAGGGGACATCTGCTCATTACGTGTGCCATTGGCTACTGACAGACATTCTAAGGTTATCATCGTACAGTACCTGCATATATAGCAGGCTCGACAGCCATGTCACAGCACAGGGTAGGATACACCTGTCTGACAGTGCATAACCACAACCAATGTGAACACAGCCACAGCCATATATGGTACGCTGGCATAATAGTACAGTATATGGACTATCTGTCCTACACCATCCTCATATGTGAATCTCATAAAATGACCCAACATATACTGAGCTGCTACACAGACTGGTCCGATGGCTGTCTGTGGTATGGGACATGTGTGTGTATGGCCCTACAAACATGTAAGGTAAAACGGTACCATATAGTGGGGCAGCATGTAACATCAGATAGAAGGGGAGCTAGAACAATGACATCTACCACAGTCTATACACAAGCCATAGTATATATTAACAATACATACACTACCAACATTCACCATCACTACACAGACCTCAGTACTGTACAAACATCCACAGAATGTCCAGGGTATGGCATTAAATGTAAACTCTACTGTACATGACATGCGTAGCACTCTGATATATCACTGGCTTGTTATCAGATAGGATGACATTATTTACGGTGTACAGCACATATGCACCACTTCATGCATGACATATGTACAAAGGTTGACAGAGGTGTGGCTGACAGCACATACACAGGGCCAGTATAGACATGTTGCTGTGATGCCCTTGTTAATCTACCATTGTAACGAGGTTTGTTGCAACATATGTCCAATGAGGGATATGTAGTCAGTAACTGTCACGGCCTTCACCATGAATAGACTGCAATCCTCACACTACCTTCTGCATTCCATAGATAGACGCATCGTGGCTAACACATGAAACCAAAGGCCCAACACTGTCCAGTCTGCAGATGACCCTGCAGATGGGGATTCCTCATATACATGGAACTGACATGGCAGGTATTGTGACATGTATGACAGGCATATCCAAACAAACACTGTTAAACCAACATTACTCCATATGGAGTATATCAGCATGTACAGTCTGTAGTCAGGTCAGGCACATCCCCCTCCTGTTTGTTGCCCTCTTTCCACAGTGTATGTTGTTAGAGGTAAGTCCCCAACCCATCTGAAATGCTGTTTGCCAAATGAGAGTTTTAGCGCCAGCATTCAGTGACAGACAAGGGCCAACACCACCAGGATTTTCCCAGGTATTGGAGTGCATTTCCATGCAATTGACTATGGGAATGTTGCCACAGCTGTTCCACATGCAATCGGCCAGGGAAGGTATGCAATTCGTGCAGAGGCCATCAGCTGATCATGAGCATCACTTAAAATACACATGCTGCTGCCTAAGCAATGCAGATGTGGGCCTCCACGTCCACCAGAGAGGGAGTGGGGGAGGCAGACAGAGGCAAATACATGTCAGGGAGGGTAAAACTGACACACATTTGTGTCACACACCTACCAGCACAGGGTATCGAACCCCTGACAGCTATGTAGTGCTGTCACAGTTCAATGCTGTTATTGGAGGTGCCAAATGGGTTATCTGGTGGGGAGCACTCAGAACATATATGTGATGGTGAGTGACATCTGCAACAGGGGTACGGTAGATATACAGTAGGTGACGTACATGTGCCTGTCTGCATGAACAGGTGCCAGCGTCAGGACAGGCACACTCACACAGGGACACACGCACATTAACACACTTGGCAGGGCCAAGAGTGCAACTCGTCATTAGTGGGATTGCCCCAACACATCAATGTGCAGGGAACACATGCACCACATGGGTCATACAGAGGTCGTATGGGCAGTGAGCATAAGGGGGTGTCAGACATCAGGCGGCATGCTTCACTGTGCCCTGGGGGGAGTAGCGTGTGTGGATGTGTACATACGCACCATACAACACACACACGAACACACAGGGTGCCAGTTCGGCCATGCATGGGTGCATGTCTACACGGGTATGTGGTGGCCAACAGTGCCAGCAGGCTATGCAAGGGTAGGCGATGGGTATACCTTGGCACTAGGCCACATGACAATGGTCTGCATTGTGGCACAGGCCTGTAGCTTCTGCATTTGCCCACACAGGTGGGTATTGCATCTGTCATCCAGTCACCTGGGTGACTATTGTGTGTGACCAATGCTGTGCATCACTTGCCATGTATGTGTTCCCTAGTCCATTACTTGGATGGTGTCTATGATGTGCACACCTCCCACATGCATGTACAGTGAGCATGTGGAACTGTACCTGGGGTGTCTGGCCCATACTGTGAACACAGCTTATCATCATATGTGCCAGTCTTGCCCACATGTAGCAGGGACTGGTACTGGTCAACATGTTTACCCTGCATCTACATTGATAGCATGCTAATAGCATTTCCTGATGTCATTGTCATCTGTCCATACAGAGCATGTTGTCAGACATGGTATGTACATTGTGAGTCACATGTGAAGGCACAGTAGGGTTGCTAACTGTGATTGTCTGGCCTTGATGTCACATGCATGGGTATGGCTTTGCACCCCAGCCTCTCAGCTATTTACATCTGTTATCCCTGTAGGGCCACCATAAATGAAATTAGCAAAACCCATCCACATTGCCCACAGGTGTCACACACTCACCTCTACACAGGATATGAGTTACAAACACACACACACACACACACACACACACACACACACACACACACACACACACACACACACACACACACACACACACACACACACCTGTCATGTCTGGGAGTAGAAACTTACCTAACTAGGTTATTACACTACAGCACTATGCAGTTATAGTACGCACCATGGACATTACTGCAGTACATCTTCCCCAAAGGTGTATTTCACAAAATGACATCAGCAGGATTACCAAAGTAGGGCATTTGTAATGTACTGCGAGTGAGTAGCCTATAATGCATTGCTCCATACACAGACACTGAAACACATACAAAACATCCGGGACTGCCATGGATGGAGATGGAACACTACCACCATTCTAAATCACAGAACAGCAGTACACTGTTACAGAACATGCTACGGCAATTACTGGGCTATCACTTTTCCAGAGGTGTACGTCTAGGTGAGTGACATCAACAGCCTTGCCAAAGTAGAATATTTGTATTGTATGGAGTGTGAGTAGTCTAAAAAGCATTGCCCTCTACTCAGTCAGACACACACAGATTCACATACAACCACACACAGTTGCCAGGTCTGGGGTTCAAACACCTATCTAACTAATTTATCACACTACAGCAGTACACAGTTACAGAACATGCTACAGCGATTACTGGGCTATTATTTTTCCAGAGGTGTACTTCTAGATGAGTGACATCAGCAGCCTTGCCAAAGTAGAGTATTTGTATTGTACGGAGTGTGAGTAGCCTAAAAAAGCATTGCTCTTTACTCAGTCAGACACACACACACACACACACACACACACACACACACACACACACACACACACACACACACACACACACACACGCATACACATGCACACACACGCACACACACACAGTTGCCAGGTCTGGGGTTCGATCATCTACCTAACTAGTTTATCACACTACAGCAGTACACAGTTACAGAATGCACTATGGCGATTACTGGACTATCCTTTTCCCAGAGGTATACTTCTAAGTGAGTGACATCAGCAGCCTTGCCAAAGTAGAGTATTTGTATTGTACGGAGTGTGAGTAACCTAAAAAGCATTGCTCTCTACACATTCAGAGAAAGACAGGCATGCACACAAACACACACTCACACAATTGACAGTTCTGGGGTTAGTACTACTACCTAACTAGTTTATCACTACAGCAGTACGCAGTTATGGGACGCGCCATGCATATTACTGAGCTATAGCTCTCCCAAAGGTGTAATTCACATTGGATGACCTCAGCAGGCTTGTCATACTACTGCTATGGGGAGGGCAGTGTGTGCATGAGCCATACCCCATTCATGTAGGGGTTGACATGCCACATGTGGGCACACATGGGGTCATATGTCACAGGTGCATGTATACAGCTACTAGATGGCTACTTCCCTGTACAGTCTTGTTGCACAGCTGGCACGTGCACCACATAGTCTGTCATGCTGACAGGTACTGGTGGCTAGTATCCGCAGTGGGTTACATCCGCACCTCATGTGTTGGGTGCCTTTGGCTGTGTGCCAGTTGGGACAGGCCCACATGGCTCCTTGTCACGGTCACCCTCTTCCACACATCTATGCCTGTGTACCTGTGGCTTATTATAGTGTGTTGTCCTTGCATATTTGTCTGTATTCCTATCCACTTTGTGTGCAAGGCAGGAGTGGTGCGTACTGACATGTGTCCGCACTGAGAACTGCAACTTCCAGATATGTCTGGTCCACTGGTGTTTGCAGACATGGCCTTCATGTGTTTAAGTGTGTGAACATGCCCAGTATGGCCATTTGTGTTGCATGTATGAATCACGCCCAGGTAGTTTGTACTGCGGTGCTGACCTTTGCGTTGTACATTGACAGGTAGCATGCTGTGTCTGCAGGGTATCCATCAGTCATTTGCCATTGACTGTTGCTACATTTCTGCATAGCGGGGGGGACAACGACACCTGACTCTTTCTACTCTTCTACACAGGAGTGGGGGGGACACCTGACTGTTACTTTAAGTGTATGTTGGATGGAAGGGGTGCACCTGACACTTGTACACATTTGCTAGGACTGTACTGGTATGTTAGGTATTCCATTTCAGTCTGTAGTCTTACCTATCCTGCTGGCTAGAGGCTTACCAGTGTACTGCAGATCCTAGCTTTGTTTACCTAGATATTAGTTTCTGACTTCCTAGCCTTCACAACTTACATCCAACTGCCTGGCCTGCTGTGGTCTGTCTGTGAAGGCCTGGGGGAGGGGTTACCCATAGGTCACATTCAGTGGCCATAATACAGCATTTGTTTGTGTTAGTCTTCACCTGTCCTGCTGGCTGAGGCTGTTGTTGGGTATGTGAACCTTCCTGATTGGCATGTGTGGCTGGTATGGGCACCCATGTTGCTCAGGCCATTTCCTGCAGTGGGTTTTGTCACTCTGTGTAATACTGGCTACTATGGTGACTCCAGTATGTGTTACAGAACTCATGATGCCACTATGGGTGTCTACTGTCTGCTGCCTTGACATCCGGCCACCCAATTCCCTTGCATGTTCACATCCATACCATAGCTACAGGTACAAACACATTCTACTCCATTTGGCAATTGGTAGGTAGATTGATTTACCTTGAGGGTGTGCCTGACTTGAGGATGGTGCTGGAGGGCTACCTCTGTTGGATGCACATAGTACACTCCCTATACATGGTTGGGCATAGGTAGTGTCATTTTTGGCATCCCTTTTACTGTCTGTGTGAGTCAGAGAGAGGTGTCATTCCCTGGGCCCCTACTGTGTCAGTGCATATGCTATGCGTTGCCTCTTTGCTAAGGCCAGGGTATACCGAGCATGCCCCCTTCTGCCTATTGGGGCAGGCTCATCTTGTTCCTCCTCCTGGTCACTCTGTGCCTGTACAGGCTTTGGCATTGGTGGGGGGCTGTGTGGCCCTGCCCCATGCTGTTCCTGCTGCAGCTGTTTCCGCAGGATCATGTTGTGTAGCATAGCACATACCATAACAATTTGGGTACATGTAGCTGGTGAATACTGCAAGGCTTCACCAGATGTGTCCAGACACTGGAACCATGACCTGAGCATCCCAAACACACACTCTATTATATGTCTGGCCTGTGCGTATGCCTCATTATGGTGTTGTTCATTTGTGTGTGCATTTCTGATGGGTGCCATCAGCCATGGCTCCAGTGGGTACCCAGCATCCCCCACTAGATGACCGTAGGGACATTTCCACATTGGCAAATCTGTGGTACAGCTACATCAGATGTCATATGTGTGAATCGTCATAGCTTCCAGGGCAGCCAGCACACATATCCATTATAATGCCCTGGGCATCACATAAGACCTGGCAGCTGATGGAGGGGATGCGTCTGCAGTTGATGTAGGCCCAACCCTGATCACTGGGTGGTGCTTTGATGCATATGTGCATGCAGTCTATAGCACCCACTACCCCAGGGTATTCTGCTATTTGGTGGAAGAGACACATATTGCTGGTCAACACCTCACATGTGTTGAGGAAATATACGTGCTCACTGGCATGTGCTGACATGGCATCCAGGAACTGGTGGAATACTCTGGATGCTGATGCCTGTGAGATCCCCATAATATCCCCAGTTGTGCTTTGGGAGGTACCTGTGGCCAGTATACATAGGCCTACACATACCTTGGTATCCACTGGGATGGGTTCCCTTCAGCCAGTTTGGTGTGTCAGGTGTGGCCAGCATAGCTCAACAATTTGCTGTAGGAAGTCTCTCTCCACCTTATGTAGCCCCTGGTAAGTTACCCTGGGTCTGTACACTCTTTACCGTCTCTACGCTGTGGATTGTTCGGCAGCATTCACATCCTCACCCCCCCCTCAGCCTCTTGCACATGTTGTTCTATGTTGCCTGCTGCAGCCCTTCTCATTTTGTAGGTTTGTTTGTTAAAATTTTCCCAATTGTATACACCGGTGGTGTAGAGTGTGGAAAAACCAGAGGGGAAGGTGTTTTCTTAGTTTCTAGTAGTGTTCTGGGCTGGGCTGGTCTGCTGTCTGTGTAATTGGCTGGTTCTGATGCATTTCACCTGCCAGCTAAGCTAATTCTCCTTGATTAACTTCCTACTGCAGTTTTCCCTTCCCGTTGCCTCCCTGTTTAAACCTGTGTGCACTGTGCAAATGGAGTGCTCAAATGTGCACAGAGCTGCTATTTCCTAGTCCAACTTCCTTTTTCTTCCTGTAAAACACCCGCTTACACTTTGTAAAGAGTGCTAGGCAGGTTTGGACACACCCCTATCTTAGCTGTGCTAAGCTAGGAGCAATCCCGAGCCACAGGGCTACAATCCACTTACAGTATGCCTGACACACACCCCCATGATGTTACCTATATCCTAGTCTTGCACCCAGCTATTTATACTCTTACACTCTTGGGACCTGCCTCACACCCTGGGGAAATCTGGGATTCACTATCCTTCCCCTCATTTGCATAGGATTGCCTGCTAATGCATAGTTACATGTCTCACACTGAGCCTTCCCCCTTAGCAACCACTACTCGCTGGCCAGGTTGTCTTTTGCCTGCCATTGACTTGCATGGCAGAATACTGACTTTAGTTGGAATGCTCATTTTAAGTTTATTTCCCCCCTGATCCCATTTGTACGCTAATGCCCTATGCTTAAACAGCCGAGATCAACGAAAAAAAATAAAAGTTGATTTTTTTATTTTTTTAAACAGTTTGCAATGCCAATGGCCTTATACTTGGCCATTGGCATGCTTCCTCAATGATATGCAGCTTTTATTTGGAGCTGTCATAGCTCCGTTTTGGAATTTGCAGAAATGTACTCAGTTACTAACCGAGTACATTTCTGCAGATTGCACTAGTCTTACACGGACTATTGCAAGCTTCCTGGATTGCAAAATCACCTCATTTGCATGGATATCTCCTACAAATGAGGTGATTTGCATACCCGGGCTTAGTCCATGCAGGATTGGTGCTGGAGCTCTCATGCACGCCCCTGTTGGCTGTTTCTGGATCTCATGGCAGACTTATTGCCTGCGTGAGCTTCTGCATTCATCTTGCACTCTGTGCAAGCTTTTGAGAATCTGGGGGAATGTCTTACTATTGATGCATTTTTAGAAATAACACACACATTTTGACTATGGATCATGCTCTCCAGCTAACAAAATATGAAATGCTCAGTTTTGGATTTGGAGTCATAACTTGGTGCAATAATTATCAGATTATCACAGTCGTCCAGATCACCACAGGCTGTGCTCTCTCCAATAAGTGATCTCTCAATAGTGGAATCCCTCAAAGCTGTATTTTAGGTAGCACGTTGTCTTCCTTGTCCTCTTTCTTTGTAAATAAATTTGTCAGAGGCCTACCAACACCTATCCTAGCAATGTACAAAATGGCCTCAGCTTCTTAACTCTGTCAGAATTATCAGTGAACCACATAATACATTACAATTAGACTTTAATTCCCCGATACTGGATAGCACAAAACAACTTGACTATCAGTGCCAAAACATCTGCAGTTATGGCTTTATTTACTCTGCAAAAATTGCAGGATACCACTGTCATCCATCAGCAAAACCTGCTAAATAATAAAACCACTCAAGTCTTACAATAAAAATGTTTTAGTCTTCTTAGGAAGCTACTTTTGCATTTAGATCTTACATAAAAAGGTAGACAAAGTACATCAGTAACTGAAACCCATTTATAGAAAGTCTAACATGCTGTCCTCAGAAACGAGAACAAATCTGGCAAAGAAAATAATTTTACCTACAATGGAGCAGTTCATTCGACCATTGTGTTCACTGAAATCCTCTTGTAATGTCATCCTAATGTATGCCACTGACAGTGAGATTTGTAAACTCCTAATTCCTGCTAACCTTAGTCTCCATCACTGTCTTTTATTAAAGAGTTGGTTTTCGCTTACTCAAAGGTAAGCCCAGTTACTCTCAAACTTCCTACAGAAATAATTAACCAAGATATTGGTCTAAACATAGGTACAAAACTTTCAGCAGGTCAATCTATAACCTTAGATCAAATAAGGGTGGTGCCTTTAAATAGAAAAGATGATCATTTAGCACTGTTCTGGTGAGAAAAAAAAATTTGATTGGGCCAACCTGTTGGAATTATCTTTCAATAAATATGAAAGGCCAACAAACACTATCAGACTTTCAAATGAAGATTAAGGAAAATCTCACGGCAGAATACAAATGTAAATATCCAAGGAGTCACAACTCCCGAACTGTAGAAGGTATTTAACTAATACAGTAATTAGAAATTAGTAAAGTACAAAACTTCTGATTGTGAATACAATAATACAGTGAATTCAAAACCAAGCAGAAGACTACAGAAAGAAAAATGCACTATAGTTACATATTTACAGTGCAGAAAAAGCATAGGATATTGATTAATTTGCTTGTATCTTGAGTTAATGTGGTGTTGATTTAATCATTAAATTTTATTGAGTTAGACCTACTTAAGACACTGAAAATCATTATTGTTATTAATAATAAGGCCTTTAAATGTCAAATATAGAAAGGGATGTACTTCACAAAATAATCTGATATTTTTTAATAAGTAATTTCTTCATATGGGTATTTTACTTTATTAGTCAGCTTGATAGCAAATTTTCGACTCAGTCTTACAGGCAAGGATTTGGAAGCTTTGGAACCACTATCGATCTACTGTGAGTTTTTAAGCTTGTCAGTGTAAAATCTTTATGCCTACCCAGTATCACCTGAAGTGTATTTTCTTCCCTTTGTAGCAACATATTTAACTAGGTTTCATGTCTCCACTGCTTTCTATTTTTGCACTTTAGCCTTTCTTGCCAGGAATTCAGATTTTCAGTTTTATCTTTCTGAGTCGCCTAAGTGTCCTATTCCAAAACAAGAAATGTACTCACCATATTCACTTTTAAAGGTGAATTTTCTGTATATCATCATATCAGCTCCAGTGCTAGCTGGCAGTGAGTTGCACTGAGTTCTATAACTACTGCTGATTCTTTGACTGTGGTCATGACCAGGTAAATGTGGCACCATTGTTTGTCGTTATACAGGTAAAGCACTCTCCTTCTCTGTTTCACCTGACAAGGTACGAAGATTGCTAGGTACTTGTTCACTGATATTGTTTGTAGAAACTCTCATTTCAGTATGGATGAAGATTACTATGAACAACCAACAACTACAGTGCTTTTTGGGTGCTGTTTTTCTCTTCTACGTGTTGACTGGAGAGCAGTCAGAGACATAATTTCTTAAGGAGCCCACTATTCCCATGCATGAGACTTAAAAGGGTGCATCCCAGTATTTAGGCTACTGCCGTTTGATATGTCTGTTTGTTGCCATGCAATGATATACTCCTTTTAATACAGTTGTCTCTCGCACAGAAACACACACACACACACACACACACACACACACACACACACACACACACACACACACACACATTACTAGTAATAGCAATCATCTGTTGAGCTGTAGTATGCTGAGTCACAGGTTTGCACATCACCCGATGGCCTACTAACATTATGGGTTTACTATGTTCCTGGGCAGCTGTTTGATCATCACAACTCCCTTTTTCTAGTGGGTGGATAACGCATTAGTAAAACAGTTACCACAGCTG
Source organism: Protopterus annectens (assembly GCF_019279795.1). Lineage (NCBI taxonomy): Eukaryota > Metazoa > Chordata > Ceratodontiformes > Protopteridae > Protopterus > Protopterus annectens. The sequence continues at coordinate 1,546,721,589 of NC_056743.1, read as the reverse complement.
CCGTCAAAATTTCAAGAAGTTTTAATGTGGTTCACAGACAGACATTATAGTTATCATCAGTGTATGGCCCCAAATCTTCGCCATCTATTTAAGGAATCACAATCACATTATTATAGAACATAGACATTCACAAAACAGTGTTATTAAAGATGCCTGAACAAGTCAAGATGCATCAGTATATGCCAACTACAATAGAAGGAATGCTATTAGGTGGGACCTGGCTAGGAGAAAGGAACATTTTTACAGTGAAATTCACTGTGGAGAGTTTATTTTTTCTCCACAAGTATGCAGTTCTGTTTAGTAAAAACATGCAAGAAGATAGTCTTACCAGACTCTAAAAGCAAAATATTTTATTCAAAACACTTTTCTTTAGCAAACATGATTTCATAGTGTGATAAGATATGTGGGAAGAAGGAACATAACTTTTAAAGAAAAGAGGATATACTATGATTCCCTTACTATAAACATTTCCAAATAATATCACTTAAACAAGTAAAGCTATACTGCAAAACAATTTCTGCATGAATGGTAGTTTTTCACCTTAAGACTCAATAGTGATAATTACTTTTAATTTGATAAATTAAACATGACTAATATTCATGGGTTTTAATCTCTAAAAATTTCTTACATACACATGCACACGCATATTGACAGCAACATTATTGTATATATCTGAAAAAATGCTGTTATTAAAGTAAAAATGTCATTAACAGAAAAATGGATATAATAACAGCTAAAGGAAACCAACTGAATCTCGACTTTGTAGTAATCATATTTCTTCAAATTCCACTAATTTATATAAGTACATACTAGAATAAATATAACTGAAATAATATGTGTATTATTGCTAATACTAAAATTCTGTAATATTAAAAGCAGAGTAAAATAATTTCAAAGGATCTACAACTTTTGAATAAAATGAGAGTGTTCAAAGCAGGTCAGTCTCATAGGTTCATAGGTTCATAGGTTGGTACTAGGCTATCGGCCCTAGGGCCTATACAAGCCTAGCCATAACAATTCCCTGGCTATTTCTTCCTACACTATTTACATCCCTGGACCCATGTTTAGCAGGGCAACTGATGTGATCCCCGGGGTGAATTTCCTTTCTCCCATCCAATCATCAAGGATCCTTTTGAAGAGGACCAAAGAGGCGCTCTGCTTGACATGTATGGGCAGTCTATTCGAGAGTATAGGGAGTCTCTGGGTCAGGAACCTATCCCTCAAGCATGTTTTGTTTATTGTGATGACAAGATTTAGATCCCTGGAGCATGTGGCTCTGTGAGGCTGGGATTTCTTTAAGTGTAGCATGTCCAACAGCTCTGGGTTTGACATGGCCTTGTATGTTAAGCAGAGATCACCTCAGAGTAGACGATATGCGACAGAGTATAGCTGGAGTTTTTTGAGGTGGTCAGCATAGGGCATCTGCTTTAGGCCTGTAATTCTTTTAGTGAGGTATTTCTGCGGCCTTTCCAATTGTTGCAGATGTCTTGAGAGGTACATACCAAATGGGGCATTGTATTCTATAATGGGTCTAATGAGAGATGAGTACAGTGGGACAATGACCTCTTTTTTTCTGAATGTAAAGCCCTTAGTGATGAGGTGTGCCACATAGAAGGATTTCCTGACTGTTGTGGCGATGTGGTTATTGAAATTGAGACCACTGCCCACCTGTATCCATAAGTCTCATCACACTTTCGGTGTTTAGTGTACTGCCACCTATGTGGTAATTCATGGGTACATGTTTTTTTCTGAAAGGGTATAACTATACATTTCTTGGCATTGAGCTTGAGCCCGTGGCTCTGGCACCAAGCATCTGTTTCTGTAAGACCCTTTTGTAGAGTATCCACATAATTTGGGGATTCAATAATGGCTCCCAGTTTGCAGTCATCTGCAAACTTTGTTAGCCAGAGTCCCTTAATGTTGGCCTGTACTTCAGAGAAATAGATGCCAAACAAGATAGGTCCCAAGACTGAACCCTGAGGTACTCCAATTGTCACTTGTCTGGAGCTGGATTTCGAGTCAGCTACTTTTACAGTGTGGGTTCTGTCAGTAAGCCAGTTGGCAACCCATTGAGTAATGTAGGGATTAATGCCCAACTTAGTAAGTTTATCTATGATTCCAGAGTGGGGGATGGTGTCAAAGGCCGTGGCGAGGTCCAGATAGGTTGTGTGGACTGCCTTACCCTCGTCCACATCTCTGGAGACAGATTTGAAGACGTTCGTCAGGTTCAGAAGACAAGATCGGCCCTTCACGAACCCAAACTGGGTGGGGTCCAGTGTTTTAAGGTTGCTAATGTCTTTGTTTATAAGTTCCATGATAATATGTTCCACGGCCTTGCAGATCAGGCTCGTCAGACTGATGGGGTGGTAGTTCCCGGGATCCAAGGTGGATCCCCCCTTGTGGAGTGGGATAACTGTAGCTGTGTGCCACTCAGTGGGCATGAAGCCTGAGGTGAGGTATGATTAAACATGACACTTAGGTGAGGTGCCAGTTCATTTTGTAGTTCATGTAGTACACAGCCCGGGATGTCATCTGGTCCCATGGATGCTGTATTCTTAGCTTTGGAGAGTACATTTTTTACCTGTGTGGCCATTATTACCAGAATTTGGCAATCTTCTATTATTGAGATGGGCCATTTACGGGGTGAAAGGGGGGTAAAGTTGGCACTGAATTGATCTGCCAGGATATTGGCAATTTCCTTGGGATCAGTATATTTAATGCCATTCTGTTGCAGCTCAGAGCAGATCTGAGCATTGCCTTTTAGATTCTTGACATAGTTATAGAATGCCTTGTGGTTGTCTTTGGAATCTTTGGCAATTTTATTTTCGTAACTAGCTTTGGAGGATTTTATGAGGGATCTCAGTTTCTTACTGAGGCTGGTAAGGGAGTTTTTTGCATCCTGAGATTTTCCTCTTTTCTGCAACAGTTTCTTCCTTTTGTTGTAAAGTTTGTTTATGGCAGGGGACCACCAGATTGGCTTCCTTTTTTTTGGAGGAGAGCATCTTGGTTCTATCTGGGATGGCCTGATTCATGCATGAGTGGATGTGCTTGTACAGTGCCTTAGTGTAGGACTCAGCAGTCAAACTTTCAGTTCCCGTCTGCATGGGTGTCATGAAGTTTGTAACTTCTGACTTGAGTAGCATGAAGATGGCTTTGGAGATGTTTTTATGGAGGTTTCCTTACTGAGGGGTGGTGGTGGGATGTGGATACTAAGGGTGATTTGCTTATGGTCTGACCTGACCAACGAAGGGGTGACCATAGGTGTGGAGCATTGATTTCCCATGTTGGTAATGACCAGGTCTAGGATATTGGAGCCCCTGGTGGGACTATGGATTAGCTGATCCAGGGCATTGGAATTTATGAATTCCAAGAACCACTGGGCAAAGGTGTTGGTACATGAGTAGCTTTCCCAGTTAATGGCAGGGTAGTTGAAATCACCCAGTATTAGGGTGTTTGGTTGTATATTAATATTTTCCAGCATGTTTAGAAAGGTGTAGTGAGAATCTTGGGGCATGGTGGGGGATCTGTAGCAAGCTACAATTTGGATTGCAGTCTTACCTAGTGTTAGTTGCACCTGAAGAATTTCAGATGCATTGTGTTGGGCAACTAACCTGGTGGTGTGAATATCCTTGGTGAATATGGACACTCCTCCATCTTTAGTGTTTCGATCCTGGTTTGGTGGCCGAAAAGTGTGGTAAGAGTTGTAACCTGGTATTGCAGGGGTGCTCTCTGGAGCCTTGAACCAGATCTCAGTTACTGCACAGATATCGATGTTCTCCATTTTTAGGAGTGCCTCAAGAGAGTGCATTTTGAGGTTTAGACTTCTAGCATTGAGTAGCATTACCTTCAGATTTTGCATGCTTGTACCTGTTACGGTGGTGGTTTTATCCTTTGAACTTTGCCTAAAAAAGGCACTATAGGGGTGGCAAGAGCCTTAGCCAGTAACCTGAATCCCATGGGCGACAGGTGCAGACCGTCTCTGGCAAAGTATCATGGGTCTGTTGATCATGTCGTCCCAGGCAGACAGATACTGGATCCCCTTTGAATGACACCAGAAGCTTAGCCAATTATTGAAGTCAATCATTTTGTCCTTTTATTGTGGTATAATTCTGGGCGAAGGCAGGATGCTACTCTGGGCTAGGGTCATACCTGCCTGGGCCACATGATCCGACAGCTTTTCCATGTTTTCATGTAGTCCAGGGAGGTACGTCTCAAGTCATTCACTCCAACATGGACAATGACAGTCTCCTGAATACTTCAGCTAGGAATAATGGAATAGGACTCCAGTTCTATTTTGTTGGTTTTCGGAACTGGGACCATGATTAAGAGGGATGGCTGGGAGCATTTGTATTGTGCTGCTAGAGGTAAATTTCTTGGACCAGCGCAAGATTAATGAAAGCAAAATCATTTGCCAAGAATGTTTTCATTAATCACGATTGAAAGATGGAGGTTTAGAGATGATCAGATACCATCATAGTTATGACCATAAACAATGCCAACTAGTGATCCAGTGATGTTATTCCCATGACTCACTGGGGAACTTCCAGGAAACCAAAGTCTTTGGGTTCCGGGGTGAGTATGGTTGTAAAGCTGAAACTTAAAGTGATTGATGATCCTGAGCCCTTGTGGTGGTGATGCAAAATTTGAATGTGTAACCTATAAGAGCTTGAGTCCCAAGTGTTCAAAGATCACTGCCTCAAAACCAGGGACTTGGGCATCATGTAGCTCAGGTAGGCTGCTGCTTGTACTTGAACTTGAATATGAGTTTAGGTATTCAGCTCAGGAGGGGGTGGGAGGGAGTAGGCGTATACAGTAGGCAGGGGCATTTTAAAAGTTAAGGAGTGGGTGGGAGTGTTAGGTTTAGGGAGCAAGAATGTAGCTTTTTCTGGATTGGGAAGGCAATCTTAGTTTAGGAGTGGGAGGGGTAGGTAGTTTTAGGTTTAGGGTGCAATCTGGGAATTTATGTTTAGGGGATTAGGATAAGACAGAGAGAAAGAGAGAGAAAGAGATAGAGATAGCTTGGGCTAGGAACTTGGTGGGAGCTTTAGGGTTCAAGTTAAGGCTGTGGTTGGGCTATACAGTTTTATAGGGCTGGGTGTTGAGAGGGCTAAGTACTTATGAGAGATTGAGCTAGGGGGATTTCGAGCACTTGCTTTTTCAATTAAGAGGCAGTGAGCAAGAGTATCATAAGCTACTAGTACTGGGACACTAGTAGGAGACCCCATTTTAAATCATACCCTAGGTAAATAATAAGCAACTCATTTTATGTCACTTCTCTAATCTACACTTCAAGTGTATAGCATTTCCTTTTATACAAAAAAAATTAGCACAATTAATGTTAAAGGTGAACATTCAATATTATAATAATAGAAGACAGTATTCCAAACAAAACTCTAACCTTTGCTATGGATAACTTTGAGAAAACAAGTTTACACAGGATTAAAATGAGGTGATGCATAGAACTTTCAGATAACAGTACTTTCATCTTGTCTGCATAACAAAAACTACAAAGATAAAAATGAGTCCACAGGAAATTAATATAGCAGTTTAAAGCACTGCATAATCTGACAACATTATAGTGGATGGTTTGTACTTCTAGTCATTTGTGTTAATTATAATGATAAGGTGAAAAATAACTTATTTTGCTCAGATGTGTTTCAATAATGAAAACTGTGGCTTTATCCATTGTGTATTTTGCAAAATTCAGCCAACATCAACATGCATAAAATTATGTGGAGGCACAACTTCTGCATAATTTTTACATTATTAAAATTCTCTGCCGTTACTCATTTGTATGGTGACCCTGATTGTTCCACTTTGTCACAATGTGAACTATGTGGGATGTACAGTCAACATGCTGCATTTATTTCACAAATTCAAGTATTAAATTCAACATATTTAAGAAGTGGAAGTATAACTGTAAAGCATTCCATTGTGCAAATGCTAAAAGTTCAAATCCAGTGTCTGTGGAATAGCAAACGTACTGCTACACACCTGCATACCTCTCAAGTGTACCTCATTACGAGGAACGTACCTCATTTGGGGTCTTAAAAAGTTCATGTTCCTCGAAGTTCCTCAAAGTTCCACATTGAAAGAGTCTGTCACACATTCAGTGTTAGGAATTTTTTTAAGTGAAATCCATGGTAAATAGAAATTAATCATATTAATTCATTAAAGGCTCTTTTTTATAAGTAAAACCAACATATTTTAACCATCCTATGACCTTCCCATTCAAAGTTGTTAGTAACCCATTAGTATGTGTTCCACATTTTGCCCATTTGTTCCACATTATGAAGGCGAGTGTTCCTCATTTTGGAGATGGAAGGTTGAGAGCTATGCACACCTGCCTGATTTATGTCAATGGTGTCCCAGTACAAGTATTTTTCAGTGGTGCTGCATAGACTATGTGTGTGCCAATGAAGGTCCGTGTGGAAGTTTTGGAATGAGTGGTATCATATGTGGTGTTTGAGTGCATCTTGTGGGCAGTGGCAATAGTCATGGTGCTTCTTTCATGGCAGTAATGACCTCTGACTTAGATTATTAATAAAAGGTGATATGGCTCTAGATCTCCCCAAAAGGGGTATTGGGAGCTTTGCTCTCTCTGTGAAATATTATGATTAAGTTTGAAAATGTGTTTGTCTGTTACTGTATGATGTATTTATGTATGTGCAATGAGCTGAAAGCACAACTGTGAGTTAGTATATGATGTGAGTTAATTGTTTATGTATTACCTAGGCTGCATCTATGTGCCTGGTTTATAGTGGGTTTGACCATTGCTTTGTGTGGCTGCAATATAGAAGTCTCAGTGAAAATGGTCACAAAGATGTTGTATATCTAGTATAAATTCAATCCTCATCTGACAGCAAAACATGAGTAGAAGATTTATTTGTGCATAGCTAATGGGGTGCAGCTTTCCTTCCATAGCTTGACTTATGAATGCATTTTTAGGATAACTGACTCCATCCAGCAGAAATCAAGATGATAACACAAATGTCAACAACAGCATGAGTCACACAGCTTTCCTTTTCAGTAATCTTCTCTTGCATATCCACTCTACATCTGCTTACAGCGATATGAATATTGTTGATTACTGCTTAAGCTGCAGTGTATTGATTTTTGTTAGTATTTTTCTAATAAATGTGGGTAAAGTTAACATCAAAGTACCTTTGTGACATTGGCACTCATTTCAGCATTTAAATCACATTCACATCCACTACAGACTTAGATGGAAAGTACTTAGGAATTTTCTATGAATGGGCAAGGGGTGCACATGTTTGCTGCAGAGAGATGGCCTGGTAGTTTATTTCCTTTTATGACTCACTTTCTTAGAGGTGGAATTCCTTTATTTACTGTATTGCATCAAGAGTTACTAGTTTCAATCATGTAAACGCCATTGAAGCCATCAGCCATTCTTTTGTATTTAAAAGCATAGTCAATTAAATGCTTTTGAAGAATAAATATTTGTCATTGATAATGTTAAAACACTTATGAATTAGGCATAAATATTCATAAAATCAACTGTTGTTACTAATACAAGTCATGAAGTGAAGATAACTGGTAGTAATAAACTAATAGTGTACACACTACTGGAAGGAAGAGAAACACACAATAAAATGAGAACTAAAAGTATGTATTTCACAGGTAGGCAGAAAGTTTTTGTGTTACAGGACTTGAGATTCTATGTTTAAGAGCCCATCTCTGTCTTTTTACTAGTCCTATGGCTCTTCTTTCTAAGAATCCCCTGCTATATATTTTAGATGCTACACTTGAATGATTTTTATTCCATACCAGTCAACAGATGTATTGCACTGTTAAAAGGCTCCTTTGAAATGACAATCCATTCAAACCGAGTGGTTACAGATACATTAAAACTGCATCCAGACATTTTTACTTGCAAGGCATTTCACTGCTTTTGTATATCCATAGCCTTAGGTCATTCAGACCTTTAAACATTTGTAGCTGTAAGACTTTTAGCCTTAGCAGAGCTAAATTGCTTTCAAGTATTCTTAAATAATGTAGGTTTTATAAACTGAATGCCACATGCAAGAATAAATATAGGGAAACATTCCTTTTGCATTTATATTGGTAATTGGATATGAAAATGGGTATGTCAGTTTAAATGCAATGCAAGATGGGAAATTGCTAAGCAAGCACATTTAAAATGATTAGAAGTAGATCAATGGAGAAAGAAAGTACTTTTTTTGTTTTGAACTAGCAATGCTAGGAAAAGCAATTATATAGCACATGCACAGTTTGCATTTACTTCAAAAATGACTTACACCAACTGAAGCATTTTACCTTTATTTAAATATAGCACTCGGGTGATGAAGTACTTGCATATACTTCTAAGCTGTACAGATCAAAGAATTAAACAGCTTAGAAATAAATGGCATTTTGGAGCCACTCTCATTATAGGAATCCTTATTCAGCCACAGAAAGCTTTTTGTCAGATGTAAAGCTATATATGAAAATTGCTGCTGATATTTATTACAAGGATGATGTATTTTTGCTAGTGCAGGTTTTCCTTTTTGGGCTGGAATATATTTCTGTAATTCCCATCACAAATGTAGGATCAAAACACATGTAGAAAAGTGAGTATCTTCTTAGTGTGAAAGTGAATACCATCAAGGCTGAAAGCAGAGAAACGTGAAGGACGATTGTAAGATGCCAGATGTCATAGGTCCACGGTGAAAAAGCAATTTCTGATGCTGATTTTATTTCTGTTACTATTTAGCACATGTGGTAAATGAAAAAATACACTGGTCTAACCCATATTTAACAAATAGCAGTCCTCTGACTTCATTAATACACTGCCTCAAATACACAGAGCCCCAAATGATACCATAACCCTTAGGAAAAAAGAGACATGCCACTGAGACAATGGAAACAAACCCCATACAATGAAACCTTGCAGTAAACTTTACTTGTTAACTCAGGAAAAATCCAGAAATGCAATTAATTTTGTTAACGCAATCTGAAAAAGAAAAACATAGAAGGCCCTCTTAGCCTCTTTAACCTACTTCTAGAAAGTAATAAAACAGTTAACTGGACAGAGATCAGACATAAAACAAGCAGCCCTTAACCCAGCTTCTGGGGACAAAAAGTTACGTTTACATTTTCTTGCAGGAACTTTCTACTTAAAAGTATTACTACTCTGAAAAACATTTATTTCCTTCCCACATGCTTCTTTAGCAAACAATTAATGAAGACACCTCCTCATATCTATTGTTTGGCAGAGTACTGTGAGAATAATTCTGATTTAAAAATCTTAATGTCAAAGGGACTTAAGCTCAGTTTTTAAAGCTAAACACCACTTCAGGGACATCATTTAACAAACTGCACGTTGACTTCTTAGAAAAAGCAGCATCTTCTATTGCCAAATCTTTTACTCATACCTACAACCTGCCTTAACAGTTATACAAGGTATTCAGACTATGTAGTCAACAAAACACTTTCCCAACTGAAACTTTGCTACATCATTTTACACCTATTATATCCAGCTGCAAGGTAGTCTATAGCTAGAGATATCCACATTCCCAAAATCTAATATGCTCTACCCTTATTAACACTTCAGTTTAGCACTAACACACAAATGTTACAGGTATTGAAAAACAAATCTGTCATTTTGTACCCCCACTATGAACTCTTAAAGAGATTGCAGTGGCTACTGATGATATGGAAGGAGGTTAAGGTGTTTACCTCACAGACGAAAAGGTACATAGTTTGGATTCTCACCTTTGGGAAATCAACCAGGCTTAAAAAAATGGTCCAGAAGGACAGCTACCCTAGAACTTACTTATGAACCTAAGCTGTTATCTATTTAACACTCAGTTGTTCAAAATTATCATGCTGGGTCAATGTCCTCCCAATAAATCAGCATTACAAATAACCAAATCATCAAACTCATTGGGAATAATTCAAGATAATGGCAGTACGTGGATGAGACCAGATTTTGGCTGTATCATAGGGGAAAGGGTCTTCACTAAACTTGAGCCAGCAACATGAAATCAACTACCTGGCAAAATATATTCCCAGGTAACAATGGATGGCTGAAGGCTAAACTGATGGGACATCTACTTGAAGGAACTGCCTGCAATTGCTTTCATGATACTGGATAAGTTGCTGTAGGCTTGTACCTACAAATACTTCAAATAGATATCACTGTGCTAAAAACTCCAGCTGTTAAGTACCGTAAATAATGCACATATTTTGCATTATTTGAAGTATTATGAATATTGTTACTTGCTATCCCTTTTGTATCTGTATTTACTTTTGATATGCATTTTTGTTTTTGTATGCTGCATGATGTATTTTTACATTTGTATCACTTTTCTGCTCTGGAGCCTGGGTCATGGCAGTATAGGGTCTATTACTCAGTAACCAAATTTCAAATAAATAAATAAATAAACAATGTGATGTACTCTGCAAACATTCTTTCAATAACTTAGGTGGCCTGGAATTCATCTCAGAGTGACAGATTGCATAAAAGAAAGACTGGAAATCAAACATTTATAGTGAACAGAGAGCACTTTGAAAATGTACATGGAATATTAAGGTGTTTTAGGGTGCATTTATGGTGATTGCCTTCATTAGCATTTTTGTTGGTTATATTGCATTAACACCAATTGGAATATTATACCAATTTCCAGAAGAAAGAAAAAAAAGAAAAAAGAAAGCAAAACAGCTCTGTTACTGGGATATGCCGATAAAATAGAGTAGAAAGAAAATGAAATTACTTGCTGAGATTGGACTATTATGTGTATAGAAGGCTTAGCATATCACCATGGCTTCATGTCATATTGAGCATCATGCAAACCTATGTTGACAATAGAGATGCTATGTCATCAAAGATGTTTTGCAAAAACACAAACCTCCACCTATGCCCCTTTCATGGGGGGAGGGGGAACTGTGTTCCTCCCACCCTCATGAATCTTAACTGACTCTCCAATTACTCATCCTCTGGTGTGTGAAAGTAAGCTTTTTGTCAAAATATTTAAACATAAAATAAAGATGTCTTAAAAAAAGCACTTGCTTCCAACCACAGCAGAAGTCTTAAATGTGGGGAATGCAATCAGTAAGGCTATTATATTGCTAGTAAATAGTAAAGCAAACATGCTGTTATCATACTTTGTTATGAACACCGAGTGATTATCTTCTATCTGCTTGACTGCCTCCATTTTGTTTGCCTCTATTTTGTGTTATGACAGAGACAAGCTTCTCATAACTGTCACCATTTATTCATATTCAGATAAGACAACATGTACATTTTCTGTCCTGGTGTCTACTTGAAGGGATTTGCAACATTTTAGATATTTACTTCTGAAAAAAAGGAGTTTGTAAACATAAATGGATGGGAACAGGCAGGTTGTCATAGGTAGCTTCTTTCAGAAAAAATATATTTAGTAGTTGATTATCAAGAGTACTGCATTGCCAGAAGAGAATGGAGGAAATAGTAGACAAAGAAAAGAAAATATTTTTTCTACATAGACCTGTTCTTGATGTAAAGAATTCATGTACATAAAAAATATAAAACTTCTCTGTACTAGACAATTTCTCGAAGACACAAATTTCTGACGTTTAACATGGCCAATAGTCCTAAGTTGCTGTGAAAGTCTTTAATGGCACATTTGGTCAGTAGCATATCCCTGTAGACAGCAAATTAAACTTCATAAAGCATAACCTAAATAACCAAAGAAGAATGTTCTCTGTTATCCCTGTGTTTATCCAGTGTCCCTTTAAAAGTATTAATAAATAAATAAAGTATTAATAAAGGAAAAGTAGAGAAAGCAAGGGAAAAATTCACTTTTCCCCAATTCTGAATATATTATTTTGACCTATTCCTATTCTCTAATGCTCACATTTGCGGCTACACACACACACACACACACACACACACACACACACACACACACACACACACACACACCTATATATATATATTAAGACCTAAATATTTGATAAAAAATGGAACAATAAATGCATTGTGGCCTAGAGAGGTGCTACTTCTCAATAGTAGGCTCACATTTAATTCAAATGTATGCAGCATATAATTGCATTAGTTTATCAAAAAGGGAGATTAAGAGTTGGACATTTTGAAATAAGTATCTGATATTTATCATATTTTAATTTTGCATTTTTTCTTGCATGGTAAATATGCAGATAATTCCAGCAGAGGTCTCCCTAAGGATGTATATAAGGGAATAACAATATGTGCTTTAAAAGATTAAAAAAAAGTGCAACATAGCATCTAAATCAAGAGATAGTGTCTTTCTGGACTAAGTCAATGCTTTGATACCTATTTGTCGCAACATATTTCAAAATTCCTAAAAGTAGATACGCTTATTCTACGTATCCTTTCAAGTTATGCCACAGTGTTGCAGTTCTGCTGCATTTTCGGAGAGATGCCTTGTCTGGTGTATTAGTAAATATATAATTTCATGTTACTGTATGATTGATTAGGCAGCCTTATTCATCAATACAAAGTGTAAGAGTTTGGATTTGTGATGTCAATGATACAAAGTTTAACAGTTTGGATTTGTGATGTCAAGAAGACCTTCAAAGCAAACAGTCTACTTGATTATGTGAGTGAAAAAGCAGAATGTATTTCTAAAATGTACCTATTGTGTTCCTGTAGCAAGTGATGCTGTTTTGGAGCTTTTGGAAAGCTTTATTTAACGTTTAATCTATGTTTCATTTATGGTTGTGAATTCCTATTTGGATAATCCAAGGCATTTGTGAAGACCATAGCACAGCATTGTTCTGTTTCTGAGTATTGGGTTGTGCACTCAAGGTTTTGATTTACTGATTTTTAGCGGTTTTGATTTACTGATTTTTAGCGGTTTTGATTTACTGATTTGTAGGGGTTTTGAGTGACCATTTCAATTGTGGCTAAGTTATACAGTTAGGAAATTATTGTTGGAAGGTGCTGGTGTCTGAGTTATCTGTACTGCTTTATTTCAAAAGGTACATTTGAGAAAATATTGTGCCCTTCATACCAGGATAATACATGCTACTGGAGATGTTCCTGAAGTCAGAATTCTTCAGAACTTGTTATTGATTTCACTACAGTTCATTAAGTTACATAGTGGTGAACTTACAGCTAGGCAAATTCAATCAGTCACAGCTTTGTTGATTAGAAAAAAAGAAAAAAAAGTAAATGTTTTAATTATTATTATTATTATTATTATTATTATTGTCATGCAGTATACATGTTTTCTTTTTAACAAATTTTACTCACTCCTTCATTACATAAATCGCTAATATCCTGAGTATAAAATAACTGGCTATATATTACTGTTCATGTTAAGTGGTTCTGTTGTAGCACTAGTAATACTCCTTATTATTCTAACAATCATTGCCTTACAACATATGTGTACAAGGTTTGCTTTTGCTTGTATAATCATGTATGACAGCTCATGTCAGAAATGTCTGAAACATTTCAATACCTTCCACAAAGTCCAAGTGGGCACATTTTCAGAAAACAGCTAAAAACGAGAACTAGAAGTATACATATATACCTAAACACAAATAAATACACACATATAAAATGAACCGACTAGATAGGCCAAGTTGTCCTTATTTTTTGAAAATCACTGTGTCTCATGTTGAGTTAAATGTAGAGGCATTGGTAAGTCATTTGATCATAAGGCCTTTTCTATCTCCTATTCTAGCCCATTCAATAACCTATAGTGAAAAAAGTGTGGCGTTAACTTCAAACCTTTGAAATCTGTCTGTACTTATTGATCGCCAACTGCCACATTAGCACAACGTTACTACTGCTGTTAAAGTATCACGATTTCCTTATTGTCCCATTTTCATCTTAGGAGTACTGTCTGGCTTATACAGCTCATGTCATGCAATGACAAGGTAATTGATATTTATGCTTCAACTCATTGATATATGATTACTGCAATGTCTTAAGCCTGCAGATTCTTGAGACAAACCTTGATTACCACACCTATGTGTAGAAATCTGTAGCCAGGTGCTTAAAGGACTCCTCCTGACCTTTTTTGGTGAACAGTTTTACTGACAGCATATGGCTTTGAGGTAGCAATATGACAGTATAAACATGTGCACATAGCTACAGATCTATATAGCATGGGTTGTGGTCTTACTTACCTAACCCGTATCAATTTGTTCAGCCAACTAAACCAACAGGAGGCTGCTAGTGATTCCTAGGATAAAGCGAGACTTGCTTGGCTTTTATTATTTTTCTTGTTATGCGTCCACACACTGGAAACTTCTGCCTTACCGTCTATAGCTTCAAGAGGACCATGAAGACCTGGTTTTATAAAAGTACTACTTGACTGGATTTCAAGCCTATATATATCGATACCACATTGGTGGGTTTATGTAGCAGATAATTTTACTGGTAATTTATATTTACTACAGCTTTTATTCATCTTTTTTATTAGTTCTATGTGTCTTACCTTTTGTTATTATCACTTGCTTAGTCTTACATACCGAGATAAAGTCTGAGTGATTGATTGGTTTCTATTGATTTTAACAGTAGTAGTGCATTAGTAACATTGTGCTTTACATTCTAATCAGGTAAGGTAGGAATGCCATTTAATGCTAATTACTCATTTGACAAGTGTAGCAAAACCTACTAATTGAAAGTCCTTTAAAATGGAAGACTGGGGAAGTCTATTAAGCTGAAGGCATAGAATATCACTGCCTCAAACAAACTGATGAAAAAGACATTGTATTGGTCAAAGTAATCCAAAATGGCAGCAGAGCTCAAGATACAGTTTTGTAAGATGTTATATTCATAGGATCATAGGATCATAGGAAGTTACTATGCTATTGGCCCTGAGGCCCTTACAAGCCTAGCCAAGAATTTAGTCCATGTTCCAAAAAGCCAGCACCCTATGCCACTGTCCAGCAGGGACATAGGTGGAATCCCAGGGGTGTATTTTCTGTTCCCCATCCAGTTATCCAGGTTGCACTTAAAAAGATTTAATGAGGTTCTCTGCTTTATGTGGAGAGCGAGTATATTCCACAAAAGGGGGAGACTCTGGGACACAAATCTGTCCCGCCAACAAGTCCTATTGATGTCACAGACCAGGTTGAGGTCTTGTGTGTGAGTTACTCGAGTGGAGTTTGACTTGTGGATATGCAGCAGTCCCATCAGGGTGGAGTTTGAGATTGCTTTGTGTGCCAGACAGAGGTCACCTCTGAGGAGTCTGTAAGATACTGAGTAGAGGAACAGGGCTTTTAGCCTATCTGTGTAGGGTAGATGTTTGAGGCCCTGGATTCTTTGGGTGAGGAATCTCTGTGGTCTGTCCAGCTGCTGCATGTGCTTTGTGAGGTACATGCCGAAAGGGGCACTGTATTCAATAATCAATCTTATAAGGGAAGAATACAGGGATGTTATGACCACCTTGTCCCTGGATGAGATACCCTTACAAATGAGGTGGGCCATGTAGAAAAATTTCCGTACAATGGACACAATATAGTGGCCAAAAGTCAGTTTTCATAGTACTCCTGTAACAGTTAATTGTGCTGATGATTATCTGTTGCACAAGCTGTACACGGACAACAAATTGTAGAAAAAAGCACCAAGAAGGAAGTATTGAATTCCGAATTCAACATCAAAAAAGTATAATCATGTCAAAATAAGGATTCATCTTGGATCCCATGATCAATTATCTTTCATTCATTCATGCATTTGTTCATTAGTCATTCTTTCATGTATTTCTTCAATCTCTGTCAACCCAGATAGTCCAATACAGAGGTGCAGGGGAATAAGAGACTATCTCAACACCCAAACCTGGGATCTAATCCTGTTTCAGACTCCTTCTTAACACTAAGTACTTCTGATAGAAACTTGGAAAAATAGATAGATGGATAAATAGATAGATAGATAGATAGATAGATAGATAGATAGATAGATAGATAGATAGATTGATAGATAGATATACAGACAGATAGATTAGATGGATAAGATGACTTGCAGTTGCCCAGGCTCTTTTTCCTTTTTGAATGTTGAGTCCACATTTGGTTAGACAGAATTTGGTTGACTTCTGTGAAAATGCCTGATCTCTTGTCTCTGTTAAAGCAGCATGTTGAAGAATTAGATTTTAAAATCTAATTTCTTAATACTGGTTGGCTAATTTTCAAATTATCTACTTTGGAACTTCTGATGGTAGGATACAGGATAACCCAGATACCCTTACTTGCCTGTAGCTTTGCTGATGGTTCCTACTGCTGTTTCCCTTGCTTGTTGTATTCAGAATTTTTACTTAGACTTAAATTCAGTCCAAAATCTGTGAGCTGATCAGTCTAAGAATGGTACAACAAAAGCAGGCAGTCTTGCTGTGACTAATTTATTTTTTTTTAGTTATGAAGTGCTGGTTCTGGGACACCTGGAAATAACCTGGGGACTATTATTTCAATGTGAGATAAATGTTGAAAATGTCAGGAAGATCTCATGGTACTTCTCAAATAAATGTATCTCTTCCAGTTGCTTGAATAGCACGTGTTAAATGGAGCATGTTTTATAGTTAAAGTTGATTGGTTGAGTTGTTTTATAGCAGTAGTAACTTTGTTAATTATTATAGAGTTGTTTTGAGTACAGAACTGTGAAAAGAAGGGAGAGGAGGTGGCAATACAAGAACCTAAGGGATTACAGTCAACAGAGTGAATGTGGCTTTTTCCTGGTGAGAAGAACCTAGCAAGAAGCATATTAAAGGGTTTGGTCAAAAGATGATGTATTAGCTTCAGATACAGTTATGAATGAATTACAACTTTCCAGCATCTTAAGATATGCCAGACAGGTGGAGGGCACAGAAACTAAGATAATGCATTTTAACCCTTTTTGCCCTTATAACAGCAATTGTGAAATTCAAAGAAAGCTACTGAGACTGATGGACATGTAGTCTATTTTGAACAATGGCTAGTTGCTTTTCAGGGATAAAGTCAGAAACTGAAACGTGAGATTGAGTTGAGTATTAGAAGGTAAGGAAGGTCTTTGATGAGGGTTCTGTAAGAATGTTGGAAATTAAAGGTTTATTGACTGCCATTGCTTGTTACTGAATGTAGAGTCGTTTATTGTAACCCTGGTGCACTTTATGAAATGTGAAAAAGAATAAGTGTCATGGCAGATTTGTGCATTCTGGAAAGAAGTAGGCTTTTAGGTCATCCAGTTTATGTAGATAATGTCTCAGAAAAATTATTTGCTGGAGAAAACCTGGTTTGCAGATATGAATAAAGAATGGTATATATACATAAAATTACGTATAAACTGTCAGTTTGTGTGGTACTTGAAGGATTTTACCAGTAGTCTCACAGATGTTTGCAATTTTTCAGACAGCAATGTACTGATTGAGAGGTTTACCCCATGACTTGGACTATGAGACTGAGGAACATAACACAGAGATATTTATGTGTCCATGGGTGCTTTCTGTAAGATGGAAGATGATGGCCACTGTATTAGACAATATTTTGGTTTATAGATTTCCCCCGAATTCTCAAAAGCTCAAGCAGGCAATATGTCTGCTGTGCGATCCAGGAACAGCCTGCAGGGGTGTGCACAAGCGCTCCTGCACTAATCCTGCACGGATGAAGCCCTTGTATTCAAATCACCCCATTTGCAGTAGAAATCTATGCAAATGAGGTGATTTTGCAATCCAGGAAGCTTGCAACCATCCGTGCAGGACTAGTGCTATCTGCAGAAATGTACTCGGTCAGTAACCGAGTACATTTCTGCAAAATCCAAAACGGAGCTGTGACAGCTCCAAATAAAGGCTGCAAGTATAAGGCCATTGGCATTGCAAACATTAAAAAAAATATACAAAAATCAACTTTTATTTTTTTTAGCCGATCTCGGCTGTTTAAGCATAGGGCAGCAGCGTGCAAACGGGATCGGGGGGAAAATAACAAAATGAATCTAAATTAAGCATTCTAACTAAAATCAGTATTCTACCATGCAAGTCAATGGCAGGCAGAAGACAAAATGGCCAGTGAGTAGTAGTTGCTAAGGGGGGAGTCTCAGTGTGAGACATGTAACTATGCATTAGCAGGCAAACCTATGCAAATGAGGGGAAGGATAGTGAATCCCAGTTTTCCCCAGGATGTGAGCCAGGTCCCAATAATGTAAGAGTAGGAATAGCCTGGTGCAAGCCTAGGAGTTAAGTGACATCATGGGTGTGTGTGTCAGGCATACTGTAAGCTGATTGGAGCCCTGTGGCTTGGGTTTGCTCCCAGCTTAGCACAGCTAAGTTAGGGGGTGTGTCCAAACCTGCTTAGCACTCTTTACAAATCCTAAGTGGGTGTGAGCGCTGTGCACCAGGTTTTACAGGAAGAAAAAAGAAGTTAAACCAGGAAATAGCAGCACTGTGCACATTTGAGCACTGTGTTTGCGCAGCGCACACCCGGGCTTAAACAGGAAGGCAATGGGAAGGGAAAACAGCAGTAGGAAGGTAATCAAGGAGAACTAGCTTAGCTGGCAGGTAAAATGTATCAGAATTAGCCAATTATACAGGCAGTAGACCAGCCCAGCCCAGAACACTACTATAAACTATATAAACACCTTCCCCTCTGGTTTTTTCCACACTCTACACCACCTGTGTATACAAGCAGGGAAATTTTAACAAACAAACCTACAAAATAAGAAGGGCTGCAGCAGGCAACATAGAACAACATGTGCAAGAGGCTGAGGGTGGTGAGGATGTGAATGCTGCCAATCAACCCACAGTGAGGAGACGGAGAAGAGTATACAGACCCAGGGTAACCTACCAAGGGCTACATGAGCTGGAGATAGTGGAGCACTATAGGATGGACAGCAAATTGTTGAGCTCTACTGGCCACACATGACACACCAAACTGACCGAGGGGAGCCCATCCCAGTGGATACCAAGGTATGTGTAGGCCTAGGAATACTAACCACAGGTACCTCCCAAAGCTCAACTGGGGATATCATGGGGATCTCACAGGCATCAGCATCCAGACTATTCCACCAGTTCCTGGATGCCATGTCAGCACATGCCAGTGAGCACGTATATTTCCTCAACACCCATGAGGTGTTGGCCAGCAATATGCGTCTCTTCCACCAAATAGCAGAATACCCTGAGGTACTGGGTGTTATAGACTGCATGCATATATGCATCAAAGCATCACCTGGCGATCAGGATAGGGCCTACATCAACCACAGGGGCATCCCCTCCATCAACTGCCAGGTGATGCCCAATGCATTATAATGAATGTGTGTGCTGGCTGCCCTGGAAGCTATGACAATTCCCACATATGACATCTGATGCAGCTGCACCAGAGATTTGCCAATGGGGACATCCCCTACAGTCACCTAGTGGGGGATGCTGGTTACACACTGGAGCCGTGGCTGATGACACACATCAGAAATGCACACACACCTGAACAAGAACACCATAATGAGGCACACGCACAGACCAGACTTATAACAGAGCATGTGTTTGGAATGCTCAGGTCACAATTCCGGTGTCTGGACACATCTGGTGGAGCCTTGCAGCACTGAACAGCTACATGTACCCAAATTGTTATGGTATGTGCCATGCTGCACAATATGATCCTGCAGAAACAGCTGCAGCAGGAACAGCATGGGGCAGGGCCACACAGCCCCCCACCAATGCCAAGGCCTGCACAGGCACAGACTGACTCGGAGGAGGAACAACCTGAGCCTGCCCCAGTAGGTAGATGGAGGTGTGCCCAGTATGTCGAGGCTGCGGCTAAGAGACAACGCATAGCACATACACTGACACAGTAGGGACCCAGGGAATGACACCTCTCTCTGACTTGCGCATACAGTAAAAGGGATGCCAAACATGACATTACATGTGCTCAACCATGTATAGGGAGTGTACTATGTGCATCTGACATAGGCAGCCCTCCAGCATAATCTGCAAGTCTGGCATACCCTCAGGGTAAGTCACTCAACCTACCAACTGCCAAATGGAGTAGAATGTATCGTTACCTGTATCTATGGTATGGATGTGAGAATACAAGGGAATAGGGTGGCTGAATGCTATGGCAGCAGACAGTAGACCCCCATAGTGGCACCATGACATCTGTAACACATACTGAAGCCACCATAGTAGCCAGTACTACACAGGGTGACAAAACCCACTGCAGGAAATGTGCTGAGCGACATGTGTGTCCATATGACCCACACATGCCAGTCAAGGTGGTTCACATACCCAACAACAGTCTCAGTCAGCAGGTCAGGTGTAGACAAACCCAAACAGAGCCTGTGCTATGGCCCCTGAATGATGGCTATGATTAACCCCCCCCCAGGCCTACACAAACAGCGACAAACTCAACTGGAAACCAGCAAGAAAAAATCCAGGCAAGGATCCAAACACAGCTCACGTATTTTATTGTGCAAAAAGTCAGCAGTTGTTAAGCGCTTTCATCCAAATAGATTTGGACTTCATCAGAACAACATTACTAAGCCCTCACAGTCATTATATACATAAATTTCCCGCCAAAAACCCCAATTATTCCATCAGGAATTCAATTAAAAATATATTAGTTAAAAACACTGATTAGAAATACTATATCATACACATCTTGTATTTAATAAAACAAGTTACAACATAGTTAACTTCAAGTTAAAAACTTCATTTATATTTGTGTTCTGGCTACCTCCATATCAAATTTGATATTTTATTGTCCATATAAAATACCATAGTGAAATGTAAACAATAGTGAAATGTAAACAATACACAAACAGACTACAGCAGGTCAGGCAGTGGGATGTTAGTTCTGGAGAGTAGGAAGTCAAACACTAATATGTAGGGCATCCAAAGCTACGATTTGTAGTACACTGGTATGCCTCTATTCAGCATGATAGGTAAGAATACAGAATGAAATGGAGTAACTGACATACCAGTACAGTCATAGCAAATGTGTACAAGTGTCAGGTGTGCCCCTCATCCTATGTAGTAATGTAATAACAGTCAGGTGAGCCCCCCAATCCTGTGTAGAAATGTAGAAATAGTCACGCGAGCCCCCCCACCCTATGAAGTAATGTAATAACAGTCAGTTGTGCCCCCCCCAATCCTATGTAGAAATGTAGAAATAGACAGGTGTGCCTCCCCCATCCTACATAGTAATGTAATAACAGTCAGGTGTGCCTCCCAGCCCTGTGTAGAAATGTAGAAATAGACAGGTGTGCCCCCCATGTAGTCATGTAAGAACAGTCAGGTGTGCCCCCCCCCCATCCTGTGCAGAAATGTAGAAATAGACAGGTGTGCCTCCCCACCCTACATAGCAATGTAATAACAGTCAGGTGTGCCCCCCCAATCCTGTGTATAAATGTAGAAATAGTCAGGTGAGCCCCCCCCCATCCTATGCAGAAATGTAGGAACAGCCAATGCAAAATGCTTGATGGATACCCTGCAGAAACAGCATGCCATCTGTCAGTGTACAACACAAAGGTCAGCGCTGCAGTACAAACTACCTGGACTTGATCCACACATTAAATACAGATGGGCATACTGGGCATGCTCACACACTTAGAGAAATGAAGGCAATGTCAGTCAACAACATACTGAAAGGTCATACTGGGCATGCTCGGCAATGTCAGTCAACAACATACTGAAAGGTCATACTGGGTATGCTCACACACTTGTCTGCAAACACCAGTGGACCAGACATATCTGGCAGTCGCAGTTGTTAGTGCAGACAATCATCAGTATGCACCACTCATGCCTTGCACACACAGCGGATAGGAATACAGACATATATGTAAGGATAACACACTATAATAAGCCAAAGGTGGACGCACATAGATGTGTGGAAGAGGGTGACTGTGACAAGGAGCCATCCAGGCCTGTCTCGCCCAACACACAGCCAAAGGGGCCCCAACCACATGAGGGTCAGATGTCACTCACTGCAGATACTAGCCACCAGAATCTGTCAGCATTACAGACTATGAGGTGCACGTGCCAGCTGTGCAACATGACTGTACAAAGGAGTAGTAATCTAACAGCTGTATACACATACCTGTGAAATATGACCCTGTGTGTGCCCACATATGGCATGTCAACCTATAGATGAATGGGTTATGGCTCATGCACGCACACTGCCCTCCCCATAGCCCTACTATGACAAGATTGCTGAGATCATCCAATGTGAAATACACCTTTGGGAAAGCTGCAGTCCAGTAATTCTTGTGGCATGTCCCATGACTTCATACTGCTGTAGTGTGATAAAATAGTTAGGTAGGAGTTCAAACCCCCAACATGGCAACTGTGTGTGTGTGTGTGTGTGTGTGTGTGTGTTTGTGTGCATGTGTGTCTATCTGTCTGTCTAGAGAGCAATGCTTTTTAGGGTAGCCACACTCCCTACAATTCAAATACTCCGCTTTGGCAAGGCTGCTGATGTCATCCACCTAGAAATACACCTCTGGGAAGACTGCAGCCCGGTAATCTCTGTAGCATGTCCTGTAACTGTGTACTGCTGTAGTGTGATAAATTAGTTAGATAGCTGTTGTAATCCCAAACTTGGCAAGTGTGTGTCTCTCTGTATAAAGAGCAATGCTTTTTAGGGTAGTTCCACTCCCTACAATTCAAATGCTCAGCTTTGGCAAGGCTGCTGAAGTCATCCACCTAGAAATGCACCTCTGGGAAGATTGTAGCCCAGTAATCTCTGCAGTGCATCCTATAACTGCGTACTGGTGTTGTGTGATACATTTGTTAGGTAGCTCTTCTAATCCCACACTTGGCAAGTTTGTTTGTCTGTGTAGAGAGTAATGCTTTTTAGGGTAATCACACTCCCTACAATTCAAATGCTCAACTTTGGCAAGGCTGCTGATGTCATCCATTTAGAAATACACCTCTGGGAGGGGTGCAGCCCAGTAATCTCCGTAGTGCATCTTGTAACTACGTACTGCTGTTGTGTGATACATTAGTTAGGTAGTTGTTCTAATCGCACACTTGGCATGTGTGTGTCTGTGTAGAAAGCAATGATTTTTAGGGTAGTCACACTCCCTACAATTCAAATGCTCAACTTTGGTAAGGCTGCTGATGTCATCCACCTAGAAATACACCTCTGGAAAGGTTGTGGCCCAGTAATCTCAATAGTGCGTCTTGTAACTGCGTACTGTTGTAATGTAATACATTAGTTAAGTAGCTGTTCAAATCCCACATTTAGCAAGTGTGTTTGTGAGTGTGTCTGTCTGTCTATGTAGAGAGCAATGCTTTTTAGGGTAGTAACACTCCCTACAATTCAAATGCTCAACTTTGGCAAGGCTGCTGATGTCATCCACCTAGAAATACAACTCTGGGAAGGCTGTAACCAAGAAATTTCCGTAGCATGTCCTGTAACTGCGTACTGCTGTCATGTGATATCGAACTCTGGTATGTTTTTTTTCCCACCTATGGCAGTTCTTGATGTTTCATGTGTGTTTCAATGTCTGTGTAGGGAGCAATGCATTTTAGGCTATTCACACTCAGTACATTTCAAATGCCCTACTTTGGCAATCCTTTATTGTGAAATACACCTTTGGGGAAAGAGTTCTCCAGTAATCTCTGTGGTGTGTCCTATAATAGCTCCATGCTGTAGTGTGATATAGACCTCTATTAGGGGTTCTATACCCACACATGTCAGTTGTGGATGTTTTTGTGTGTGTCACTGTCTATGTAGGGAACAATACATTTTAGCCTAGCCCACTCTCTCTACAATTCGAATGTCCTAATTTGCCAATCCTGCTGATGTCATACTTTGGGGAAGTGGCGCGTACTATAACTGTGTAGTGCTGTAATGTAATAAGCTAGTTAGGTAGGGGTTCTACTCCCAGGTATGACAGGTGTGTGTGTGTGACACCTGGGCCCAATGTGGAATGGGTTTTACAAATTTGTTATATGGTGGCCCTAGTATATATCACAACGTTCACCATACAGGGATAACAGATGTAAAATAGCCGAGAGGCTGGGGGGGGAAATCCATACCCATATGTGACATTGATACCAGGCAATCACAGTTAGCAACCCCAGTATTACCCAGAGCACGCTTTCAACCCATGTCTCATGCACACACATGCCTAGGCAACAGGCAATATGTGGGTAGTACACTGCATATTGGCCGCTGATAGTAACTATGGAGTGATTGCAGTGGGATGCAGAGGGCATGGCACTCTGTTCAATAGGCACATACATGCAGACAGTGCACCTTTCCCATATTACCCACTGGACACCTGCAACACCTGTGGTGCCATCACATGTGACCCACAAAGGACATACCATGCCTGAAAACATGCCCTGTATGAACAGATGCTCCAGACACCAGGGGATGCCATTAGCATGCTATCAGTGTACGTGCAGGCTAAACCTGCTGTCCATTACCAGTTCCCGCCACAGGTGGCCACGACTGTCACATCTGATGATAATCTGTGTACACAACATGGGCCAGACACCCCAGGTACAGTTCCACATGTCACTGTACATGCATGTAGGAGGTGTGCACATCCCAGACACTGTCCATGTCATGGACTAAGGAACACATGCATGGCAAGCGATGCACAGTATTGGCCACACACAATAGTCACCCAGGTGACTGGATGGGGGATACAGTACCCACCTATGTGGGCAAATGAAGAAACTACAGCCCTGAGCCACAATGCTGACCATTGTCATGTGGCCTGATGCCAAGGTATACCCATCACCTAGCCTTGTATAGCTGTCTGGCACAGCTGACCACCACACACCCATGCAGAAATGCACCCATGCATGTCAATACTGGCACCCTGTGTGTTTTTTGTGTGTGGTGTATGATACGTATGATCACATCCATACTCACTACAACCCCCATTGGCATACTGAAGCATGCTGTCTGATGTCAGACACCTCCCCATACCCTTTGCCCATATCACATCTGTATGATCCCTGTGGTGCATGTGATATCTGCACAGTAATGTGTTATGGCAATCTCACTAGTGATGGGTTGTATTCCTGGCCCTGCCAAGTGTGTCAATATGTGTGCGTGCCTGTGAGAATGTGGCTGTGTTGATGCTGGCACCTGTTCATGCAGACAGGCATGTGTACTGCACCTACCGTATAGCTACCATATCCCTGTTGCAGATGTCACTCACCATCACATATACTTTCTGAGGGCTCCACAACATGTAACCTATGTGGCACATCCAATAATTGCATAGAAATGTGATAGCACTACATAGTCATCAGAGGTTTGATACCCTGTGCTGGTAGGTGTATGACACAAACATGCTTAAGTTTTACTCTCCCAACCCTCCCAGACTTGTCTTTGCCTCTGTCTGCCTCTCTCACTCTCTCTCTGGTGGATGTGGAGACCTACACCTTCTTTGCTTAGGCAGCAGCATGTGTATTTTAAGTGATGCTCATGATCAGCTGGTGGCTTCTGCATGAATTGCAGCCCCCCCTTAGTTGATTGCATGTGGAACAGCTGTGGTAACATTCCCATAGCCAATTGCATGGAAACACACTCCAATATCTAGGAACATCATGTTGGTGTTGGCCCTTTTCATTCACTGTGAGCAGGAACTAGATCTGTTGTTTGGCAAACAGCATCTCAGATGGATTGGGGATTTACCTCTAACAGCATACACTGTGGAAACAGGGCAACACACAGGAGGGGGAATGTGCCTGACCTGACTACAGACTGTAAGTACTGCTATACTGCATTTGGAGTAATGTTGGTTTAACAGTGTGTGTGTGGATATGGCTGTCTACATGTTTTAATACTTGCCATGTCAGGTCTATGTTTATGAGGAATCCCCATCTGTAGGGTCATCTGCAGACTGGGCAAAGTGGTTTCCCTTTGGTTTAATGTGTTACCCACAGAGCATCTATCTGTGAACTGCAGAAAGTAATGTGAGGATTGCAGTCTGTAGATGGTGAAAGCCGTGACAATTACTGACTTCATATCCCTCATAGGACATATGCTGCAACAAACCCTGTTACAACAGTAAATGTATGAGGTTATCACAGCAATGTGTCAATATTGGCCCTGTGGTATGTGCTTCCAGCCACAACTCTGTCAACCTTTGCACATATGTTGTGCATTAAGAGGTGCATATGTGCTGTACACCATCATTAGGGTCATCATATCTGATAACAAGCCAGTGAGATATCAGACTGTTACACATGTTATGTACAGTAGGGGTTATATTTGATGACATAATCTGGACATTCTGTGGTTATTTGTACAGTACTGAGGTCTGTGTACTTATGGTGAATGTCGACAGTGTGTGTATTGTTAATATGTGCTTTAGCCTGTGTACAGACTGTGGTAGATGTCATTGTTCTAGGTCCCATCCTATCTGATTTTACATGCTGCTCCACAGTATGTTACTGTATTGGCTTACATGTTTGTAGGGCCATACACACATGTCCCATACCACAGACAGCCATCAGACCAAACTGTGTAGCAGCCCAGTATATGTAGGGTTAGTCTGTGAGTGGCACATATGAGGATTGTGTTGAACAGATAGCCCATATACTGTAATATTATGCTAGCTTACCATATGTGGCTGTGGCTGTGTTCACATTGGTTGTGGTTATGCACTTTCACACAGGTGTATATTACCCTTTGTTGTGACATGCCTGTAGAACCTGCTATATATGCAGGTACATGTGCATTCCCCCATAGGAGATATAGGCCAGTGTTGAGCCAGTCTGCCTGTAGCCTGCACAGTACATTGTTACATGCTTAGCAGCTTAGTGTACATACGCAGTGAGATGTCATGTGCAGATACTTGACAGATGTACTGCTGCTGGGCCTCCCTTAACAGTCATGTATGTCAGACAGAGCAGTGGGATGCCGTACAGATGTATCTCAATATCTAGTGAGTAGTATGTGGCCATGACACCCTTGTACCAGCAGTTATTATGTGTCAGGCCAGACAGGTGTGTGTGAATGCATAACCTATGGTCGATATGTATACCAGTCGTTATGTGTTATACCCATCTACATGGCTGTTAACATCCATATTGTCAGGCATGGTACACATGTTTTGCACTAAGGGGTTCTGTGTATACCTCTGGACTGTACAGAGTGTGACAGAATGTCCACATATATTGGCCAATATCTCTGCTGCAGTCCAAAGGGGCATTAC
Organism: Protopterus annectens; assembly: GCF_019279795.1. Classification (NCBI taxonomy): domain Eukaryota; kingdom Metazoa; phylum Chordata; order Ceratodontiformes; family Protopteridae; genus Protopterus; species Protopterus annectens. The sequence goes on along the minus strand of NC_056743.1, from coordinate 1,546,694,519 downwards.
ATGCTAGCAGCGGTACTTTACTATGCTGTCCTTAGGATGCATGTTAGTAGCCAATGGCACACATGTGAAAAGTAGATGTGACCTCCCACACACACCATGTATGTGAAGACAATCCCAATTACAGTAGCAATAGTCTACTAATATATGTGCTATACATACCTGACATCCCCTTGCACTATGAAGTTGAGACTATAGGGGCTGGGGTAGGGCTACACTCCATGTCCAGGACATATGGTGAAAATATATGTACATATAATTATCCAGATATCTATATATATAATTACACATATACATATCGACATATATAGATGGGTATGTATATGCACATGAATATACATATACACAGCCAGATATATACATATACAGAGCAATATATGTCTACACATATACAGATAGTGATACATATGCACATATACATATGGATATCTACAGATATATTGACAGTAGTAGATATATCAGAATAGATATGTATGCATGTATAGTTGTATCTATCTATATCTATCTATCTATCTATATATAGATATATATATATATATATATATATATATATATATATATATATATACCAACATAACTAGGCATATCTGCATATCTGTACACATAGGATGTGCATACATATATAGTTATATACACATATATCTATATGCACATATGTGTATACCAATACATACACATATGTATATATATACATATATATACATATGTGTATATATATATATATATATATATATATATATATATATATATATATATATATATGTATATATATATACACATATGTACATATGAAGAGATGTACACATGGCCATATATATGTAGCACTATGCAGATGTGTATACAGACATATGTATGAATATACATGTGTATGTACATGTAGACATATATACACCTATGATATGTATACAACCATATTCCTGTCATGAGTAAATGTCACAGTTGTGTATACCCCCCCACATGTATCTCACTGTATGTATCTTGCTATGTGTACATTATGATAAAAGAACATATGTGATGCAACAGTCATATTAATAACAAGGACTACACAATATAGGAAGTAAAGGCAATTGTTCAATACTACTCAATATGTGTATTGACAGCTATACTGGTAAAACAACAGCTGTCTCCACAGTGGTCATGGCATAGTGGTTAAGTGCTGTGATTTCAGTGTAAAGGGTTCTGGGTTCAAGACCTGCAAGGGCTGTTCATTTTGTTGCTGGGCAAAACAAGGACTGTCAGATACAGAGTGGTTAAGGCAGTTTTGAGCAGCTTTAAGCACGTTTGCCTGGGTTTGCATGAAGCTAAGCTATTGGTAAATGTACGGGCACTTACACAGTGTAGGCAGCACTTACCAGTGCGCAAATCAGCTTTGCTGTTATATTGCAACAATGTTGATACTTGCTAAGCATAGCTTAGCCCTGGTAACCAGGATCCACAACCCAGTCTGATAACTTGTAATAAGTGTATGCAACGCCATGTACAATACATGCACCTATGTGCTGTCATTAGAGTAGCAAGGGGTGTGAGTGTCATGTGTGGGACACAGACATATATGAGGCCTGTACAGCACTGTTATCCATGTGAATGTGTGACATACAGGTGTGGTAACCCAGGATACATGCTGTCACACAGGCATGTAGTGAATCATGGCAGTACTACTGTTGACAGTGGTAACCCAGGCAAGAGCAGATTGCTTAATGTAGTACTGACAACAGGCACACCTGTGAACATTGCTTGACACGGACGACTCCCTGTCATATCCCTGGTGTGTGAGCTGTGTCACAGTATATACCCCTTACTGTCCTGTCAATGCACTCATGCTACTGCATAGCTACCTGCCAAGCTGTTGACTGTCAGCCCCTGTACAGATGTGCAGATGGCAGGTATCCAGCTGGGATATGTACAGGCAACTTATGCTTGATTGATGCCCTACTACGCATGTGGCATGTGCATGAGATGCATATCCCTGTAGCACCAATGTTGGAGTGTACTATGAGCTGTATCGCAGTCGTGGCCAGTGTATGATGATGGATTTGGCAGAGTGTGATCATGGGTTTCAGGGAGTTCAGTATCCAGTGGGGGATGTGGTTGCTGTGTACACTGTTATTACACCAAGGTACACCAGGTATATGTGCCTTGTACCACGTTATGGTTACCACTGTCACCATCAATCATACAGGTAACTGTTACCACAATCCAAGCCAGTTATGCATGTGATGTGTGAAGCCTACCTGTAACACACTGGAGACATGGGCAAGGTAGTTATCAGCGATAGGCCCTGGTATCTCAGATGTGTGTCTGACTGTTATGTGTCTGTAAATGTGTATATGATGGTATGCCACACTACGTATCATTCAAATACACCCATTACATCCCCCATTAGCATACTGTACATGCCGGGGGATGTTCTGCATGTACCATGTAACCTGGGACACAGCTCACCCTAAATGCTGTGCGGTGTGTGCAATGTAAGCCACACATGTCAGTATCACGACATTGCTAGGTAGAGGTCTAGTCCCAGTGTTGGCAAGTAACAGTGTGCGTGTATGTGGATGGGTCTACATCAGGTTGCAGGGTATACACACCTCAGCGGGTCACCTGTCCATGTGGCACAGGGAATAACTGGTATAGTAACCTGTGAAATGTGTTCAACTGTACCCCAGATATGTCACTGCCATGGCGTCAACACAGAAACATACCCCGTTGTGCAATATGACTGCAGACCATCCTCGTGCTGACACATGTACACCTACAACACACATGGATAATATTTTAGAGACCACAACCAACCAGTGTTACTAACAGCTATAAGGCATCATTGCTGGATGGCTACACTACCTGCCAAATATGCCTCACACTCTACTCCCTGCAACATGTTACATTGCAGAACTGTGGTACACTGTTACAGTCACCATGTGCATCAGAACCTTATCAGCCTGTCCCTGCATCAATGGTATGGATGACAGGGATGGGGCACAGGTATCATCATATGCACAGGGAATCCTCATGCTAACACATGTACACCTACAACACAATTGGGTAACATTGTAGAGACCACAACCAGCCAGTGTTACTAACAGCTATAAGGCATCATTGCTGGATGGCTACACTACCTACCAAATATGCCTCACACTCTATTCCCTACAACATGTTACACTGCAGGACTGTGGTACACTGTTGTACAGTCACCATGTGCATCAGAACCATATCAGCCTGTTCCTGCATCAATGGTATGGATGACAGGGATGGGGCACAGGTATCATCATATGCACAGGGTGTGGTGTTGGTATGTCAGAGGCCATACATTTGACACCATGTGTGTGGGTGAGGGATGTACTCTGGGGAGCTGGCTGAGATGCTGTCATGTGTGTAGGTATGGGGTTTCCCTAGGTGTGTTTGCATTGTGTGTGGGTATGCATGCACACAGTTCTGCCATGTCACTGCCCTACACAGGTGTTTATGGACAGCTGCAGACCATACCTGGCAGGGTGTGCAGTTCACTGCCTCCGGCCATGGACACGTGGACTGTGTCTGTCAGGGGTTCCGCTGGCATGTCCAGGTACAAGTACTGATGTGCTACTCTCACTTGCTGATGACATTTGTCTGCTGGTACCAGGTCTCTCCTGGGACTGGCCAGGACCATGTGCATGTGGCCTGCTGTGGTGTGGTGTGGTGTGGACAGCACACCCCCTGCACTGCTGGAACTGCTACTGCCGCTACAGGAGCCCCTTGGTGTTCTAGAATGTCCACATTGACTGCCAGCTGTTGGTGTTGCTGGCCCACGTCCACGTGGGTGTCACTGCATTCCCACCACTTGTTGAAGCACGGACACACCACAGCCGATGAGGGCCATCATCTCATCATGCCATCTATCCGCTTGCTTGGTAGAAGCATGGATGGCACCCGACAGTTCACAGAGGTTGTCGCTTACAGATGCAAGAGCAGCCCTCTGCAGCCTAAGGCCCTGTCTGGTGTAATGCTCAATACATGCCTGCACTGCCATTACAACCTGAAACATGCTTCTGCTGGTAGCAGCTATGTCGCCTCTGCCAGGGGGATGATGTCCAGTGGCCCTACCATGAGCACCCTGGGACATCTGCCTATGTGGCAGCCTGCTAGACATCTGGCTATACCTGCTGTGACTGGACACAGTAGGCATGGTTACCACACTTTCCTGTGCACTGCCACTGAACACCAGCTGCTCCTCTGCTATGGCCAGTGGTGATGCGGTGTGTATAGGCACTGAAACTGTGTGCAGGGGTGGGGTGGCTAAAAGGGGGATGTCAAATGCTGGCACTTTGTCGGTCCCTGACAACCCCACCTGTGCCTCAACATTATTATCATTATCATCATCATCGGTGTCTTTATGGACACCTACATCAGATTGTATGTAGGAGGGATAGTAAGTGTGTACCTGGAGTCTACCTTCCCTGACCCACCTCGCCACCTGTGGGGGAAAACAATAACTGCACTTTAAAACCTGTACAGTATTACCTAACACACACACACACACACACACACACACACACACACACACACACACACACACACACACACACACACACACACCTCTGTAATACCTACCTGTCCATGGCTTTACAGACAGCTCCACATATATGTCCATGTGTTACCCCATCCTGCATTACACTTGTTAACATACACACATTGATACCACTCATTAACATCACAGTCCTCTAAATGCCCACACAACCAGCCACAACACAAGGCCTGTTGCTACTTTACCTTCCTGACCTGTGTGTAGTGGATTTACATTGCCTCACTGCTGTATTTCGGTATGCACCCTCTGTATGGCTGGAATGATATGCATGGCCCCTATATGTGTGGGCTACTATGTTGTATCCATCATACCTCCCAATGGAGTTTCATGTGTATGTAATGCTCAGTACATGCCATATATGCTGCTCTGTCAGCCCATCATGTGACACCTGTAATATTTGGATACACTCCTTGGTGTTGACTATTACTTCCCCAATGCATCTATAGAGCTGCATACGTGGGTTGTAAGTGACTTCTCTGCTGACTGCAATAGTAAGTGTGTACCTGGAGTCTACCTTCCCTCTGGATGCCTGCTCCATGCTACAGACCATATTATACTATTTGCTGTTCTGTGATTACACACATGACAGATATTCCTGGTGTGTAATGTGGCAGTCCATGTCTATGTACTGCATGGTCCCAAAGGGGGAGTACAGTCCTATGAACACCCCACAATCACACATGTGCATACATGGCCACACACAAACACACACATGCACGCACGCATCATACATGCATCTACCTCCCACCACTTCACCAGAGTGACCCTGCAAACTAATTAACTATCAGGATACACACACGCACACATACAGGTGAGGTTGCACAATGATCGTACACACAGTCCTCCTATTACCCATTTGCCAACATGCAGAACATATGGTACAGAACAGCATGCAGTTCAGCTATAGTCAATTCATGCTAGCAACAGTATACACGTGTGTGATGCATGTGGTGTGACTAGGTGATGCCCCTTCCCCTGGATACCACTGCATCCATGTACACAGTATTGCTGTGCACCTGTTCTGTACCCTGCCATGTATTGTGCATCACAACTCACAGGTGTACAACCCATTGTGGAATGTGTAGTACTGTGTCAGTTATGTCAGCTTTACTTCTCACAGTCCCTGTGTTTTTCAGCAACACATACCTGGGATGATATGTGGACTGTTGTCATTGGTGAATGCCTGATGCCCAATTTACAGCTGTCATCATCAACAGACCATGTATGACCACTGCAGAAATGCTTACACTGACAACCATCAGAGCATACCGTGGCTATGGGGGGTGTACATACCTTTATTCCTTTTATACACAGATCCTTGATCTGCCATGGGACCACAGCATCGCATATCTTAGCAGTACACAAGCCCGGTATATGACATATGTCCTGTACTTTCACATGCAGTGTCTACAGATTGTGTTAGGTGTGCGGCTGCTGACCACAATGCATGCACACCATGTGGGCATATGTGTGCACACCCTTATCATGACGGTTTATCACACCTCTTGTTGTGTGTACTGCAGCAGTCACTGCTCATGGCAGGGGTATACCAGTGTGGGTCTTCTGCAATTGCCAGTGTATGTTCAGTCTACCCAACACATGTCTCCCTGTTCTGCATGATTGCAAGGTCTACTCATGTGCACATCCCATGGTGTTCACACAATGCATCACTATTGCATTGTGGGTAGGGTTATGGCTGCCACAAGTCCTGGACCTGACTATATGCAGATAGAGCCATTCTTACCATCCTTAGGATCCCTGCTGCAGTGCACTGGTGTGTCATGCTGAGACCCCCTCCCCCTCAGCTTTTATGCAGATGCATGACAGGTAAGGCCTACACATTTGTGTCACTTTGCAGTGTCCCATACACTGAACACCACATGTTGCAGCCTAGACCCAGCTGATAATGTGGACTACTGTAATGCCTTATGCCATAGTGTATTTTTGCAGCAGTTGGCATTGTCCTACAGGTATATACACTGGTGTTGCACTGCATATGGGTGTTGTTCAGAACATGTCACTACTGTAGGCCATGTCTACTAACAGTATATTACTCCCTGTGGACACATTCCACAATGAGAGGATGTTAGTTGTCATGCAGGTGTGTGACATATCCTTTCAATACCCCATCATGGTCACCCCTGTGAGACCGTGCATTTCACAGCAACAATACATGCACATGTACAGCATGCATTCAGGGTAGGTGTGTTAGATGTGTGCATGGAATATACCATCCCCATTACATGCCCAGTATGTTGGCATACATCTACATAAGACATACTCACCAGCTACAGGCTGCTGCCTTGTTGTTATCCCAGAGCGACCTACATAAGAGGGTGAGATATGCAATGTCAGTGACCACACCTGTGGCACTGCTACAGGCTGGGTGCAGTACTACCATACATCAATGGTAAATTCCCACAATATTACCACATCTGGACATCTGTTTATCACTACAATGCAGCAAAACAAAATATCTATGACATGTCAGATATGCATGATCTACCTGTACCACTGCAGATATCTACACAGCAGTGGTCTACTGGTGTGCGCTGTGTCCTTTCCTGCATGCTCCTTGGCTGGTGTGTGGGTGACACCCACCTCTACGAAGGGGTCCAGTGGTTGTTGGTGTTCCGGATGGGCAGGTGCCACGAGGCTGGCTAGGAGCTCCTCCACATGTGTCGGGGGGATGGATAGCATGGCCCCCCTCCCGTGGTGAGGTGATCCTTCAGATTGCAGCAGCATGCTGACAGGCATTGCGAAGCAGGTCACTGCAATGATGCCAGACTTGCTCATAACTGCGGTTATACAGGCTGATATCATTGACCCTGTGGACTAGATCTTTCCACAGGGCGGTCTGCTTCTGCTGCTCATGGGCTGTCCTGCCAAAGAGCACCTGGTAGTGCTGTACCAGGTGGTTGATGATGACCTAATTTTTGTCCGCTAAATACACAGGTAACCTGCCGTGTGACATCTTGCCTGAAAGACATAAAGATGGAACCTGGTCTGAGCAACTCATACGGCAAGGTTACCACAGTTTGTAATACACATCTCTGTCAATCCCCACCATATCAGCTTCAACAGACTGTACATACCACTGATTACATATGGCTACAGCTTAACTACCGTTTGGACAGAATTTGTATTGTACCACAGCTTCTGCTATGTGATTATAGCCATGTACCCTGTGTGGACGCTATCATTGCTGGCCTGTTACCGACTATTCACCTGCATGTCATTGTCAGGGCCACTGTGGTTACATATATGCCAGTGGTAAGGCTGCTCTGAGATTGCTGCACATCTGACAGTCTGTGTTATTGGGGTTATCCATGCATGCTGTTGGACATGTACCAGGATTGTGTAGACTATCACTACCAACAAATGTTCTATAACAGTGACACAATAACATGTATATGTTCTATTGGCCAGCTGATCCACCTCTCCACACCCATCTGCCCATGATACCTGGCCACATCACATATGTGTGCCAACCTGGGGCCTCCTCATGTACTATTACAGCAATACCATCAGGTGGAACCACCCAGGGGATGTTGCCCCCCCCCCAGGGCACAGACAGACATGTTCTTGTCCCCTGAGCTCAGGTCAAGGGTCTGTTCCATATCGTGCTCCACAGACACATGTGGGATGTGCTACATCAGTCTGAGGCACCCAGTACACATTCACACAGCCAACATGCTCCTCCTGCTCAGCCTCCAGACCAGGCACCTTCAGGATATGGACTGCTGTTGTGAGTGGCAGTGGGTGGGAGGCTTGTTCCCATTGTGCCCATATTGGGGACCATGGGGCGTCCACATCACAGACCACACACACACCATCCACGGTGTTTACCCACCACATGTGTCACATACCACCCCTGTAGACTGTCCTCTATATCTACCAATCCTGATCACCTTCACATGTGTACCTGCCATACTTTCCCATATTCCCATTGCATACTTCACAGACAGGGGCAATGTGATGCTAACAAGGGACTAACATGTGACATACCCATCCATGGTACACACACTGCCAGCTGTAGATATCTGTGTGTATTGCTATGTGTGCTGCTGTCTCACACATAGCACACATCACTATATAGGGGACATGTATTTACATACATATATGTTTGTGTGTGTGTTTGTACATATGTCGACATGTGCGTATAGGTATATATATCTATCTATATATGTGTAGATATATGTGATGTCACATAGATGTGCACATATATATGTCTACACATGGGTATATGTATACTTCTGGACATACATGCTGATATACATATATATCCCTATATATTATATATGTGACATATGTACACATATGCATACCTATATGTGGGGTACATTCAGACATCAGCTCCGCAATCTCACAACACCTTCCTGCACAGCTGCACTGTTCTGTCTTGCTACAACACAGACAGGTGCCACATATGGACATGGCCTGACATTAGTGGGGTATATGTGGGACCTGATTGCAGATAACCCTATTACACACCTATGGCATTCCGGCATGCTACATTACAGATTCACCTGAGTATTCTGCTAGTGGTAGGCTATGGCTCCCACATGTCCATCATAATGGCATTACTTCCACCACCAGCTATTGGCCACGTCATATATATATACTTCCCATTATACAACACACTATATGATGGCTTACATCTTGTCTGTCACTGCTGACCTGCACAGTTAAGAGCTATGGCCCACTAACCACAGGGACAAACACTATTGTCCATAGCAGTTGTTCAGTTGAACATCATCACAACAACACCTGATGGCGCATATAAGTCATGCCACATCATCTATCTCATTATGATGGACCAGGTACTACATTCTAATTCATGTAAATATACTTCACATACCTGTTGTGGGAATGATGTCTTTATGAATAGCAGCTGCCTATATGCCTGCGTCTTTGGCTGTTAGTTTGATAAGCTGTAGTTTTTTTTCCGCTTTTGCTTTCTCTCTCTCTCTCTCTCTCTCTCTCTTCCTTCCTCTCTCTCCAGTGAATGGATTGAGCTGCTTTGAGTAGATTGCAGCCTGGCTTTAATAGGTGATGCACTTGATCAGGTGATCGCCTATGCACCAATCAGTGTCCTACACTTGCTAACTGCTTGCAGCTTGCTGTGTAGTACTTCCAATTACCACTGTTATGGCAACCACCTACTATAAATCCCTACATCATGTTGGCATGGTCCCCTTACCTTTCCTGTGTGATGGACATCCATCCTGTGTGTGAGCATCAGTGTTACAGACAGCAGGTAGCAATACCTCTTACAGGAGAACCGGCACACTCAGACCAGCTACATAATTGTAGGAGGTTCCAGAACTACAGACAGAGTGTGAGTTGAGTTGTGTTATGCTTTGTATAGTACTGGTGTTACAGGGTGTGTGTGTACATACTAGTTTACCTTGGTATGCAGTCTGTCTGCATAGCTCTCAACTGTGGGCCTATTCTCTTGGTGGCCAGAGGTGTGCCTATCATGTTTTGTTTGTCCACCACACAGATCCTATGTCAGATATTTCACTGGCAGTGTGTGTGTGTTGAGTGCTGTCAGTACAAGGCTACATCCATTTATGTTTCTAATCTCAGTTCCCTGACTAAGGGTATGTTGCAGACTATCCTGTAACATCAGTGACTTGCTTAGTGTATGGCAACAGTTTTCCGCATATGGGCCTGTGTTCCAGCCTCTGTCCTCCACCTACATGCCAAACTTTGCACATATGTCATGCTGTCGGGGGTTGTTCTGTAGTGGGCTGTGAGTACATCACACTGCCATTGCTGCCATCAGTCCACTGCTGTTGTATCCTCCACACATACCGTGGGGCTGGGGCCATATATGTGTGGGCGTCACCTACACAATACATGTGTGCCCTTATGCACTCCAGAGGCCAGTGTATGTAACAGTGGTATATGGCACTGTATTAGTGAGTCTGGGGGGGGGGGTGCACCATAAATGACCTAGGCTGTTACAAAACGTGGGGGTATCAGGGGTGATCTGCCTTAAGGTATCTGGAAGTACAGTACCATAAACTTCATCTATATTTACATTATTTACATACATTGGGTTAATTCAGGCCTACTACCTCCTGCCATACAGACTGTTCTGTTTGTTAGTGTGCTTGTGATGGTGTCAGTTATGCCTTGTTATGTAACAGTTACAACCCATTTGGTCACATGGCATCTTTACCATCTAGTGATTTTGTACAGTGTAGATAGAGGCTGCTGAACTATACACCTGCATTACATACTGTTGATTGTTTGGTATCCTGTGGCCCAGTCTTTCTTTACTATTGTACAGTTTGAAGGGCTTGGTCTGGACAGCAACAGCTGTGAACCTTTCCAGAGTACTGTATTAGTATAACTGTTTCACAGTTGCATTACTCTGTTTATATGGATGTCAGTGTCTGAACAGCTATATGACATGGCATATAGAACTATAACAGTACACAAACAAAAGTTTTCTATTTCTGCAAACCTGTGTGTGGTATTTTTTCCTATGACCTCTCTGTGGGTATATGTTGCAGGCAACGATTGTCATTTGTATAGGTGGCCATACAGTGTCCAGTTGTTCACTTTTTAACTGTAGGCATAGTGGCTGTTCCATATTGTGTGCACCTTCTACATATGTATCTTACTGTATATATCTCTGTGTATGTATGTGTAGTCACACACACACATATATATATATATATATATATATATATATATATATATATATATATGTATGTGTATCTGTATCTGCATATATGTGTCTGTGTATATGTATCCTGGGGATGGTGATAGCTTCCACATTTTACATTTCCTATGGGAGGCAGACTGTACTGCATGATATGTTACCAATACCAGCCTGACATCATACAGGTGGGATGTAGTACTGTTAACATCTTGTGCCCATGTCGTGTCAGGTCCTGGTTATGGAATCTGCAACACTTGGTAGTGTATTGCAGGGAGGACATGTTTGGCTGTGGGGGGGTATGCCTATTCGTACAAGGCATATATCGTTTGGGGCTTCTCAATCCCATTAACGGTGCATGTGGACATATTTGTTTTTGTTAATCTACCATTGCTATCTATAGATGTATGGCCACATATACCTATATAGCTATATATATCTGCTTACATATATATAACTATGTCCATATATATCTACATAGATATATATCTGCATACAGTGTAACTTGCTGTGTATATGTAGACATATAGGTGTAGACATATATATCTGTTGATGTAGGCATTTGCATGTATATATGTTCATATATCTTTATATATATGTGTATATTTCTAAATATATATATATATATATATATATATATATATATATATATATATATATATATATATATGTTGTATCTGTTTAGACATTAATATATTTACACACACATACATCTAGATGTTGGTATACAGTCTCTGTACTGTTGCATGACTGGGCTGGATGATATGTTTCTGAAAACATCAGATTTATGTATATCTGGAATGGCTTAGTGGTAATCCAAAAATCAAAGCCAGCACTGTGAGGTGTTTGTCAAACAGCAGTTTATTAAAAACTGTTCAAAACATCACTAGGAGTAGTAAAAACTACTGTGAATGCAGAAAATAGACAAAATAATCAGCAAACCGGTTTCGGCTAACCTAACCTTCCTCAGTGCAAAAAAGCTAATAAATTAAGGCAGAGCCAAAGTTATATATAAACACATCTCAATTAATCAATTAGGATATAATTGAGAATTTACAAAAGTTCATTCAAACCAGGGCTGTAAAGCCCACCAAATTTAATTATCCATTTCTTCTCCTTGGAATTTAATATAGAATGCCAACCCCCTTTACAGGGCCTATCCTCACCAATTTTATCAATAACTGTAAAATGAAAAGAGGCTGCCGGATGCTTCAAGGTGTGTTTGTATAAAGCATTGGTCAATTTGTGATTCCTGACATCACTCATATGTTCAGAAATTCTGATTGTCAATGGCCTAATAGTTTGCCCTACATAGAATGCTGAACATGAGCAGGAGGCAAGGTAAAAACCCAGTCTGAACCACAATTCGCAAAAAACTTGATATCAAACACCTGCGCTGTAGTTTTGCTGGTAAATTGTTTGGTCTTAAAGACTCTGGGGCAATGGGTACAATGCCCACAAGGATAAGACACCATTAATCTCTCCCCAGTCATGGTACTTTGCCAAACTGTATTGGAAGACCTATAAGAGTGTTTATATTGGCTTAAATGGGAACCTAAAGTTTGTCCCCTGCGAAAAGAAAAGTGGCATTTATCCCCAATTATAGAAGTTAATCTGTTGTCCACCAACAAAATATGCCAATGTTTGTTTACTATATTCATGAGTCTACCACTATCCTGACCGTAAGTGGTAACCATTCTTAAAACATTATGGCCCTCTGTTGTTTTTGGCTTGTATTGTAATAGCTGGTCCCTCGTTTGTGTGCTCGCCCACCTACTGGCCATGGTGATATTGCCTGATCTGTACTCTCTATTACGAACGCTACAAACAAGAGCTTCCTTATATTTATTAAATGTGTCATCATTTGAACATACACGTCTGACCCTCAGAAACTGATTTCGGGATGTTCCGAATCGGGTCTACCTGATAACACCGACACGCCAAAACACCGACAACGAAATAACCGACACGAAAAAAATGACAAAAAAAAAAGAAAGTTCAAAAACACGAAACTTCACATGCCCGACAAACCAAAATTCTGACAATCAACAAAACAAATACCTTTCCCGAAAAACACACACACAACACAAGCACACCAAAAACCTTACAAACCTACACTAAACCTTACATACACAACTATCTATGCACTAACCTTAACCCAAACCCTAACCCTAAGGTCCATCACTATTGCACACTTACCTTACCCGCACCCTAACCCTAACTCACTTAATCCACCCCTAACCCATAACTATGTCACTATCGCACACTTACCTTACCCACACCCTAACCCTAACTCACTTAATCTGCCCCTAACCCTCAAGTCCGTCACTATTGCACACTTACCTTACCCGCACCCTAACCCTAACTTTCTTAACCTGCCCCTAAACCTAAAGTCCGTCACTATCGCACACTTACCTGACCCGCACCCTACCTTAACGTCCGTCACTATCACACACTTACCTTACCCACACCCTAACGTCCCTTCCTATTGCAGACTTACCTTAACACGTCGATGTTCTCAGCATCGGGATTCTCAACTGTCGGTCTTATCCGTTGTCGATCTTCTGGTGCTGGTGTTCTCATCGTCGGCGTTGTGCACTGTCGGCGTTTTCAGGTAGACCCTCCAAATCACATGTTGTGGGTGGAGGCTAGTCGCATGCAATAAGGAATTATATTGTGGATATTTCCTGTAAATTTCAGTTCTTAAAGTATTATCAACATTCCGTGTGATGGTTATATCCAGGAATGTGATTTCTTGAAGATGATAATTCACCTTGACCTCTATACCCCACTTGTTCTGATTCAAATATTCCACAAATTCCATAAGATAAGCACTATCTGCCCTCCACACCAACCAAGAGTCGTCCAGGTACCTCCTCCAAATATCCATATCCCCCAAGTAGATATTATGGTTAGAATCATATATCAATTCCATCTCTATGTAGGCCATAAACAGATCTGCATAAATGGGGGCAAAAGAAGCCCCCATTGCCATGCTTTGTAGTTGCAAATAGCATGTTCCATGAAAGTAAAAAACATTTTTCTCAAGAACATGCTCAGCCAAGTATACTAGGAATGTGTTGAACCCCAGTGGATATAAGGCAGTTCTGTCTAGCCAAAATTGGAGCGCCAAAAGCCCCGCCCAGTGGGGAATATTTGTATATAATGCCATCATGTCTAATGTGCATAAGAGCCAATTGGACTCCAGCTGTGTATTGGACACAATTCCCAAAAATTCCATTGTGTCCTGGATACATGACCTGACACAACCCAAAAGAGGTTTTAAATACTGAGTCAAAAATTCAGATAGGGGTTCTGTCAAGCTATCCCTGTCTGAAACTATGGGTCTACCTGGTGGTTTCTGAGGGTCCTTGTGTATCTTTGGTAAAAAATAAATGTATTGAGATTTGGGATCTTCGACTGTAAGATGATACACATCCATTTCTCTGATGATGCCTTCCTGTTTGGCTTCAAATAAGAATCTGTCTATTTCCACTTTGAATTTGGTTGTAGGGTCCAATGACATAGCCATATAGTATCTGCCATCCTGAAGCTGTCTATGTGCCTCCTGATAATACATGTCCCAAGCCATTACTACTACGGCCCCACCTTTATCCACTGGTAGGATAACCAAATTATTATTTTTTAACTTCAGCAAAGCTGCCTATTCGATCTTTGAGAGATTGTGATAAAGGATGTCATATTCCTGGGAGCCGTAGTGTAAATCCTTCAAAGCACTTGATTGGAACATGGACACATGTGTAGACATGGGTGGCATAAAAACGGACTTATGGAATTTGAAAGAACTGGTGTTAGTAATGTTGGAATCACCATCAAAATACAGTTTTAAATTCAATAATCTACAAAATGAAATCATATCAGAAGCCAAAGAATCTATTGCCACAAAGAAACCGGGTACGTAATTAAGGCCTTTATTTAAAAGTGATATTTGTGCCTCAGAAAGTGTCACAGATGAAATGTTATGAGCATTATTACATTCATTTAACATTTGGTTACTGCCTTGAGGATATCCTCCAAGGTATTTATTGTGCTTGTGTTTTCTCCCCCTCTTCTACTCCTTGCCCTAAAGGGTAGTTGGTGCTGCGTCTTTTAGCAGTTGGAGACTGTGGGGAGTGGTTGCCATCCACATCAGTGGCTGATGAGGAATCCTCTCTGAGGTGACACTAACAGAATGTTTAGTTTTCTTTAAAATAGATTTGGGCCTTTTACGTTTATTGGTATTACTTCTGTTCTGCATAGTTCCCACATTGGGACTCTTGTATGGCATAAAGGGTTGTCCTCTTTCGTAATCACCTATGTCACAATGGAATTTTTTGTTTTTTTTAATCTTTAAGTTGTTATTCCAAAAATAATAAATCAGAGCTTAACAAATTAAGGCATTCCATGTAAGCTGGTGAGTTCTCATGGATTTTTATTTCCTGACAATAATTTCAACAGCTTTTATCCCATTGTCTACTCTACGTTCATAGTAACATTTGACAGCATCTACAAGGCTCATAGATGCTTGTTGGGGGTGTAAATGGGACATACTTGGCTTCTTAGTCACATAAAGTATTGGGGAGTTGCTAGTGTGCCAGGTTTGTTGTCATAGATTTGTGTCAATCAGTTGTATTTCCTGTTTGCTGCCTATATGTCTGGGATCATTCCATTGATTTCCCAGGGGGACAGGTTGATAGGCAATATATATGGGCCACATTAATATACATTCTGGACATATCTGTACAGTTGTAGGGTATGATTCTGTACACAGACTACTACCTCTGTCAGGATTCGAACCGTTGCTGTGTGTGCTAAAAAACAAACAGTTCACATCTCAGTTGCATGTGCTTTTCAGTTTTTGTTATTTGCATTTTCCCTGTTTACTGTCTATGTGTCTCTCAGTTGTACTTAATGACCTCTGGGGATTACACCTGTCATATACAGGCATTCCTACACATTCGATTTATGGTGCATTGTGTGGGTAACAGTGCTTAATACTACAGTACTATTACATGATTGCAAATCTACATTACCATATGATACCAAAATATACACATGCAGTCCAGCAGTTAGACTTGTTTTGTCAGGATATTACACTTTTATTGCCATACAAACAATATGAGAATCTTCCTGTCATATTCTCTAGTGTATGCAGTACTTGCCTTGAACAATGCAGGTTTTATACTAGCAATTCATTTACTACTACTTTTACTCTTATTTCCTATGACAGTAAAAGCATGAGTATTACTGACCTTCCTCACATTGCAACCATGCCAGACGGCAGATGTGGGCCTCCTGGTTTGCGGCCCGCTCCATTGCAGTTGTGGGGGACATAAGACGAATATTTAGCTATACCTATCCATGATATATCTTAGCTGGCACTTATTATATACATACTGGGGTGATACTTGCACACGTCTGGAACATCCCCTGATGCTCTAGCCTCTTGGAGCTACTTCTCCAAGAGGTGCCCCTTCCACCTCTTCAGGTCGGCATAGTGGTGCCTGACCTGCTCACCAGTTTGGAGTATGCCAGTGGCACTGGTGAGGTTGCGGGTGAGATGGTCCCAGGCCTCCACCTTATATTGAGAGCCCTGGTACTGGCCCTGCAGCAGTCTCTGTGCATGGTCTTTAACTAGGAGTCCTGCCATGACCTTGGACTCCTGGATGCACCAGCATTGCACTCAGAAGCACACTACTTCTCCCCTTACTGCCATAGTGCCTGCAAGGGGAAGCTACAACCAGTTACAAGATGTATTCCCGCCTCTTGGGTTTAAGTAGGGTCGATTTCCCTCACTTTTCCGTGATTGGCTGGTTTTGAAAAGGCTAAGCTATGAGTAAACCTGCTTACCTAAGGATGGCATTGTTTAAAGGGGTATACCACTGGACACAAAGAGTTAGCTGGTCTATACATTGCTCACACCTCCTAAGCTAGCCTCTGCAATGCTTAGCATTGCTTACATTAGACCTTCATTATAATGCCTTTTTGGTATTGTGTTATTATTCATTATACCTTATATGTACGCCTGGTATCCCTGATTGATGTGTACATACACTTTGTGGGGTCCTTGTGTTTTATTGGGGACTTCAGCACTCTATTACAATTACACCTCACTTCTGGGCTTACTGATGTACTCCAGTTCACATATTTATGTTATGTAGTGGGTTATGGCACATATGGCTGTATACTGATGTCTTTCACAGGTTTAGTTTGGTTATACTATGGTGGGGACATGTTTACTACTACCTCATTCTTCTGCAGTTCTGTGATGGCTTGGTGGATGACTACTGGGATTATGGCGTATAGAGTCCTGGGTTCAAAACCTTCATTGTTGTTTATTTTGTTGGTGGGCAGAACAAGGGCCATTGGATACAGAGTGATTAAGGCACTTTTGAGCAGTTGTAAGAGGGCTTGCACGATGGTAAGCACTGCTAACCCACCGTTGCATCTGCTTACAGAGAGTTAGCTTTGGAATTGCTTAGCCAGTGTAGGCATTGCTTACCGCCATGCAAATGGGCTTACGCTTGCTAACTAGTGCTTAATTATGCTTACTACTGCTTATTTGCGCTTAGACCTGCTTACTAGTGCCTTATTCATTATGATACTGACACCATGTGCATTTAGTGCAGTACTCCAGTTCATAAATATATGTTATTTAATAGGTTATACAACAAAAATATTGGTCATAACGTGCTTTGCCATGTAAAATAGAATGTGCTGCAGTGGGACTCGAACCGGGAATACCTGCTCGTGAGGTGAATGCTCTGCCCACTACACTATTGCTGTGCTGTTTCATTTGCATACATCTTCCTTGATATCCTCCTCAGCCTTTTAAGCTGCTTTAACTGTAGCTAAGTGATGGGCACACCCGTGCACCTACGATTAGCTCCAATTGGATTTTTTATAAAAAAAATTAGGGTTTCTTCATTTTATTACTACATTCTGTTGCTGTTGTACACAAGGGAGACTATTGGTGGGGATATGCAGACACCTGTGAGCGGTCTCGCTCATTGCATACACCTTTCTACTGTTCTACATTGCAGGGACGTGTTTATTCTGAGAGCTCTATTATCAGACACGCCCCCTGCACTCTTACATGCTCCGTGTAAGCCTAGGAGCTCGAGCAGCGTGCTTATTAACATGTATGGCATGCTGCCGTCCTGCTCCTAAATGGTCGCTTCCATGCAGGACTAAGCTAGTCCTGCATGGAAGTTTATTAAATCCGGGGGTTTATGTTTTTTTATATTTGTGTAATGTGATGTTATTTTTAATGTTTTTTGTGGCTATTGATTTGAGCTAATCTAAAATATGTGAGTGAACTTATGGCTGTGCCCATGAGAACTATGGATATAAAGGTAGACTTTTCATTGATTTGTTGTACCATGACTAAGTCTTACAGGCATTTTCCCATGATATCAAGACTGCGAATAGATAAGTTAATATGTAAGTGTTAAACGGACTTTAAGATGAAGGTTTGCATGTACTGTACATTTTATAATGTAGAGGATGAGCTCTTTTATTGTAGTTGTTAAGAAGCAATACCGGAGACTTACAATCATGTTTATGTGTGCAAAGGTGCAGGTTACTAAAACATTATTTAAACTTTAAACAATGGCTATAGTGGAAGGGGATTACATGAGGTGCATACCTCTCAACTGTACAGGTTTTCACAGAATGTCCAGATTTTTCCTCATATTTTTGGTCTGTTTCTCATAAAATTGTGGTTTTCTGGCAAATCATTGAGGTCTGAAGTCAGAAAATAATGTCAGCCATTTGAGTTTCAGACTTCATATCCTTCAGAAAATTTATGTTAATAAAATACCTGTTATTCTATCAACTTTTTAAAGTTTGCATGACCAATATTTCAAATTTGTCCCTATTTTGTGTCTTTGTCCCCATTATTTATGGCTTTGTCCAGATTTCTTGTTCTAAGAGGTTGAGAGGTATGAGAGGCATCAGAACTTTATGCTAAAAGTAATTTATGAAAGTGTGACTCTTTTACTGTAGGTATCATCACATTAAACTATACCATAAATTAGCTTGACCCCCATCTTGTAGGTTTGAATATTTTGAGCATTTTGATGACATTATCAGAGTAAACTGGCTTGACAGTATTTTGGATAAGGTAAGTGACGCTACAGAAGGAGTACAGGTACAATTAATGTTTTTTTTCTTGTGTTGAGGTGCAAGTATTTCCTAGTAAGGAATTTATATTTTTAATGTAGTTCTAAGTTTACACATGATGTCTTTCTTTGTTTTTTGTTACCAGAATTTTGCAGAAAAAGTTTTAAGGATAAGTGCAATTCATTCCATAGCAAGATCTATCACATTTTGCTGTGTATATGAGCTTGTTTCTCTGTTTTTAAGTATATTTTTTATTTATGAATACTCTGATAATACTATTAGGGCTAGAGGGCTTGACAGTATATTAAATAAGAGGAAAAAACACATGTTGAAGAGTCTATATGACTGTGTTTGACACAATGTCAGAAATTAAACTAATATCAAGAATTAATGGCAGTTGCAGATGCTTCATTAGAAAACACACACACAATAATATATATATATATATATATATATATATATATATATATATGTGCATGTGTGTGTGTGTGTGTGTGTGTGTGTGTGTGTGTGTGTGTGTGTGTGTGTATATATATATATATATATATATATATATATGTGTGTGTGTATATATATATATATATATATCTTTTAAATAGTTAGTTAAAAGCTGTCTACTTAAGGTTCAAGTTCTTACATAAGATGTTTCTGCCGTGAAGTATGGATGTTTACTAATGTAGTCATATCGTTTTCTTCCTCTCAATGTATATTTATTTGGTTGTATTTATTTTATAGTCCTACATATATACATATGAGTCTACTTCAAAGCATTGAATTCCCACTTCATTGAATCCCACATCATTGCGAAGACATTGCTGAAACTGCAGAACATCGAACACCCGAACACTGAAAACTTTCTATGGGAAAAGAACCACTTGCCCACCATGGTGAACTTTGCCATTTCCTCACTGTAGAGCAATCTTGGAGTTGGTAAATTTAGTTAGGGGAGTGTGGGAGACAGAGTTCCCCACATCAGTGGGTTTGATTTGTTTCTTTTTTTTTTTTCTGTTATGTTGGCTTAGCTTTTGTTTTCCCAGGGTTAGTTTTTGATGTTCCGGGTGTTCGATGTTCTATAGTTTCAGAGATGTCATCTCAATGATGTGGGGTTTAATGAGGGGGTAATTTGATGCTTTGAAGTAGTAGTCTTCCTTCTACTGGCACATCAAACAGATACATGATACACCCTTCTTCCCCCCAGCCAATCAGGTCCCTTTTTTGCATCCCGCCTCCTTCTTCTCATTTTAGCTAAAAATAAAATAATAAATTTTCTTTTAAACTACAGCAAAAAGCTTGCTACAAATGTAGAAATCAGTTCTTATAGTTTATTCTCCAATACCCCACATGCAGCACTACAGGACTCAGGTTTAAAAAAATAATTTTAAACTGTATCAAACTGCTTGCTACAATGTAGTAAGCAATTGCTATAGTTTAGATCACACACAGAGCACTACAAGGCTGAGGTTTTACCGCATATGCAATACTTGCTATTAAAATTCATTATTGCACTAAAAGATTGAGTATTAGGAATATTTTGCTCCTGGGACAATTGCCCCCTTTACCCCATCCGAGCTACACTACTGGGATTTTGCATCTACTATCTCTTACTGCCTGCAAAGCACTTGCCAAGAATGCCCTTCTCCCAAAACTGGACTATTGTCTTCCAGTACTCTCTTTAAACTCTGCTTGTAGCAATCAAAGGTTACAAGTCACTGAGAATAAAATTGCCAGATTTGCCTTACTTGCTGATACCCACATATACCTCTGCAGCCTTCTAAATTACCTAAATTAGTTACCCCTTACTGAAAGGCCCATTTATCTTCTATGTACCTTTCTATATAAAATTCTAAATTATGGCTACTGCCCCCCCTCTGAAAAGAAAACTCCCAGTTAGGGAACAGTTATACTCTCTAAGGAATTCCCAGAAGAACTTAATATCACTAAATTGTCCCACATCTAAAACAGTCATCTGTGAAATAGCCTTCTCGCAAACACACCCAGCTAAAACAATGCATCAAGATACTCTTACTAAGTTGAAGAAGCCTTTTTCTTTGCACTTCATTCAGAAAGTTGCTTTAAATGCTTTAGGGATAATGGATAAACTCTTTAAATGTCTTACAATTTTTAAAACGATTTTAAAAATGCTTATATTCTCGCAACTGTTTCTTTGGCCGTTTATCTCTTCTAACTCTTCTGTTCTCTTCTACGTCTCTAGGCCTATTCCTGTAATCTCTATTTTCACTCACTTTTATTTTAGTTTTTTTCAAGGAAATTCAAATTTAGGCTATTAAAAAACAATTTCATGTAACTAAACTGAAATTGCAACCAATGCAAACTGACAAAACCTAATGTAAACCTGCTACTTTATTAGAAATGTATAAAAAAGCTGTATACATTCTACTTCAAAAAAGCTGTATAATAACTGTATATACATTTTCTAATGCTTTGTAATGTAAATTGATTCATGGTTATTTGTTGAAGGGTTATTATTTGACATACAAATGCACAAACATGATTTGCTGAAAACCACTTTCAGTGAACTCGATTTCAAGCGTACTCCCCATGTGGGAGTAGATCCCCAGATCTGCACTCCCCCACAATGTATAAATGCTAACACCATGGTTGCACAGCAGCAGAGAAAGTGCAATACTTCCTGTTCCCTGAAAGTGGCTTTCAGGGATAATAAAGCCATTGTGCTGCCTTCTGTCAAGGCATAATTCTTTCACTAATAGTCGCATTCCCAATCTTAATGCTCCATATTTGAAGTGTGTCACTTAAGTTTACTTACACTCTTTATTGCTTCTGAGCCTAGGTTACATCTGAAAAAGGTCTCTGGATGGGTCTATATTAGTTCGCCAAATCTGATTTTCAGCGAACACCTCTTTGCCGACCTGTATTCAGTGAAAATCACTTCTGCAATTTGCTGAGTTTTTCAAGGGTAATGAAACAATTGCCGAGCAGCACAATGGTGCCCGCAACTAACTAAATCAAACCCACCAAAGTGGGGGGCTTCACCCCCCCCCCCCACAATTCCTCAACTATATATACCAACTCCGAGATTGCATTACAGTGTGGAAAAGGGCAAAGTTGTGTAGTTGGCCAACTACTAATTTGCCCTTGGAAAATTCAGCAAATTGCGGAAGTGATTTTCACTGAATACCGGACGATGAAGTGATGTTCGCTGAAATATTAATATAGACCCCTCTGGACCAGTATTCCTACACAGTTGCCAAATAGTAAATAAAACAAAGTAAGATGGATGGCTCAGTGGTGCAAGAGCAGCATTGCCACCTCGCAACAAGTGGTTCGCTGGTTTGATTCTTGGCTGGGGTGCCTTCTGTGCAGAGTCTGCATGTCCTCCCTCCATTTGTTTGGGTTTTCTCCAGGTGCTCCTGTTTCCTCCCATGTTGTGAAGATATGCATCTGGTGCATTTCTCTCTGGGTATCCACTGAATATTGGCTTCATTCCAAGTTGGATTTTCCCAGTTAACAAATGTTAAATAAATAAGTAAATAAAGATATGCAGGGTTGCTAACATTAACTATTTTTTGTCCAAGGAATATAATTAATGAACTGTTTCAGAACTGTGGAATACAGAAAAGGTTAAGTGGTAGGAGAATGATTATTTGGCATATGTAAGATTATAGGAATGAGAGATGTAATAACTGGTTCTCTGAGAGAGTAGCTGATGCCTGAAACAGACTACCAAATTATATTAAAGTAAGCACTGGTTTAGATATTTTTAAAAACAACTTGTTCACTTTTTTTTTTGCAGATGACTGTCTTGCTGTATTGGCAGGCTAGTAATGTATTTTTGACCATGCCTGAAATATTTGTAAATTTGCAGCAGTTTATGCAACTTTATAGATATTATTTTCCCATATATAGATAAATGATGAAATGAAAGAAAAGTCCCAGCACTGAACTATCTAAAGCCCACTTGCCAGGCAATGGATTTCCTGTTAGCTGGGATAAGGAAGTCTATAATTATAGTGCAGAGGTTGCATTGTACACTGATATGCAGTGAATTGCATTCTTATATTACTGGATGGCAGACATACCAAGATGGACTGATAAATAAGTGAAGCCCATGTTATTGGCATGGCAGGTAATCATAACACAGTTACTGTTTTATGAAAGGATAAGATATTTGGTACATCAGGTTACCAGCTATATTAAAAGATAGAAGACATGAAAGAGGGAAGCAAAAAATGATTTTGTGAACTTTAATTATGCCTTAACCTAGGAATGGGCTCCATTCCTGTCATAGTAGTAAAACAAATAAAAAAAAAACACTTGGAGAAAGCATAAACAAATTATTCATTCCTTATCAGTGTATTTCAGGAATATGTCTAAGTAACACTTTTAAAGATTCCTATTCAGTAATCTTTTATATTGTTTGATGTGTAAATGAATATAATCCAGTACTTTCCGTATTTTCTTTTACTGTGTGTTTATACTGTTAACTGGATTTGGTTAGAACAATTTGTGTGATCTGTATTGCTTGCTGCCATTTGAAATGAACATTAACAGTTATTTTAAAAGATAAGACTCAAGCTGAAGATGGAACATCATTATCAAGAGTTGAGAGATGTAGTTTCACATCAGAGCAAAAGTAAATTATACACAAACAGTCTCTTTAAGACACTGCCATTAAGACACTAGTGTTAGTACCATTATTCAATGTAAGAAAGATAACTGTCAGGAAGTTATCATGGTGCTCGACTACATTAGCAAATCAATTACTTTGTGTCTTTGTGCTTTGTTACCTGTCTATTGTCCTGGTAAATCCACTGGACACAACTGTCCCTTTTCTGGGATGACCCAGTAGCACTGTTTGGTTAAGTCATTTATTCCTAGTCACATAGTAGATAAATGAAAGTGGAAGGAATCAAACCCTGGGCACAAGGAGCAGCTCCATAGCTGTGGAGACCTTCAGAACTCTACAGTAACTCACATACAACTGCCTGGCCAGTTCCATAAAGGACAGGCCAGAATACACTGATCTGCCAAACTAAGTGACACTTTTCTTGGTCTGACTACATGTGCATATAGATAGATAGATAGATAGATAGATAGACATAGATAGATATAGATATAGATATAGATATAGATATAGGTACAGATATAGATATAGGTATAGGTATAGATATAGATTAGATATAGATATAGATATAGATATAGATATAGATATAGATATAGATATAGGTATAGGTATAGGTATAGGTATAGATATAGATTAGATATAGATATAGATATATGTATAAATATAGATATAGATATAGGTATAGATATAGATATAGGTACATATATAGATATAGATATAGGTATAGGTATAGATATAGATTATATATAGATATAGATATAGATATAGGTATAGATACAGATATAGATATATAGTCTATTTTAGAGTGATCAGTGCATCTCATTCTACTGAATAGGCATTATAAGTGGGTATAATATTTAGGGCATATAAAGCACACTAATATTCAAGACAGAGATGTGCTCCCTTGGCAAACTGAATGAGCAGGCTTCAGGGTAGTATATAAAACTGGCATTGTCTTCCTACCTTCCTTAGCAGGCCGAATGACAGATGAACAGTCCAAAGAGATTATTATCTGTTCATCTCCTCCACACACTGGGATACAGGATTTTCAGATTAGCTGGAATTCCATGGGAGTGCATTTAATATATGAAACTAACAGAAAATATTTAGGAGATGTCATGTTCATAATATGTGGGGTTATTGATTTGGGTTTATGCTCATGCAATGACGTGTTAATGCAATATCTGATTTGGAGTTGTGTGTATTACCATCTAATGCTGTCATAAGAGTAAATAAGGAAGAAGCTAGCATTTGATGCGTATACAAATTATATGTGACTTACACTACTGGCATTTTATATTACAGTTATTTTACTGTATCTTCTAAGCTTCTCACTTAGAAATTGAAAAGTCCATAAAATGCCTTAAAATGTAAAAACTATAATAGACAAATATTGATGCATAGTTCTCTCAAACGGTTTACTATCAAAATGTTGAAATTCATATGGTCTAACATTCATTTGATCGACAGATATGGTCGACACATGAATATTAAGTAGTTCATTTGGTCAACAGAAAGTGCATGCAAATTACTTGTCGACATTATGTTGACAACAGGCAAGGATTTACCCTTGTCAGCACTGTTGTGCGATCTTGGAGTTGTAATATATAAGTTGCAGGGGGTGTGGGGGGTGCAGGGGGGCACAGCCCCCCTGAAAAAACACTAGTGTTAGTTTGCAGGTGTTTATCGACCATTTAAACTTTGACATTTTTATTTTCAGTATTTTGAACATTCGATGTAATGATTTCGATGTTATGATCGGCGACCATATGAATTTCAACATTTTGATAGTAAACCCTCTCAAACACTACAGGCAGTTTGCTTTCTGGAATAATTTTAGCCATGCTTGGTTCTTTTACAGTAAATGGTCCTCTCAGGATAAGAATTAGAAGCTAAGCTGGGCATGGCATAAACTTTCAGCAGATTCCTCACAAGGAGCTGCGATTAGGAGACTGGCAATGCGTCTTTCAAGAAATCAGTTCACATAATTTGCATGACTCTTAGGTGATTCATTGGTAACCTGTGATGCCTGATATAGCAGAAATCTCTTTGATGTACTAGGAATAACCTAATGGATATAAGTGGCAACAAGTAAATGCACTGAAGAAATTAATTCTTATTGTTAACTTGTGTTGATTCAATGATATGCATCCAAACTGACTATGCCAAAAATTATGAAATTAATAAACAAGAGCAGAAATCATGTTGTAGACTGAAGCATCTGTTAGATGTTTCAAGTTAAAGTGGTCATACCATTATCTGTGAACATTTGTTGTAAAAACTAAATAAATAAATAGAAAAGAAATAAGGAATGTCAGTGTAAAATACAATATGAATTAATCAATATGGGAACTAACATAAACTTCCCCATGAAAACAGTTAAAATTAATTCTTGAGGATAAGGTGTCATTGTCAGGATGACTTTGTCAAAAACATCAGGGTCAAATATAACAGTGCTATAGAAACAGCACAGGTGATGCTGATGCAATTTCAAGGAATAACTGCTAGAAAATGTTACCACCTTTATTTTTAAAATGTAAAAAGCAAACCTGCTGCTGCCACCCAAGCTGAAGAAAGATGGTTGAAATAGTTAAAATCAGTTATTTTTAAAACAGTATTTAAGAACTGCTGTCTGATCTTAAAGTAAAATAAAGATAGCATGGCTCAGACATGGACAAATGACTCAAACTTGTAATTTCATGCGTTGTGGATAGCATTGTTAGTAAGATTTGTGAAGGAATAAAAAAATATCATACTAATTTTAATGACAGAGATAAATCTATTAAAATAATTGTGGTACCATCTATACATGTATTCTGATGTTTCAGCATTGAAAGGAGTTTCAGGACAGTTAACAAAGAATCATTGAATAATTAGTTCATTGTATGAAAAGCTATGGTAGTCAAAATTATTGCGTCAATAAATAAAGAACTTAACTCGGTCACACAATACTACTGTTTAATTGTAATTTAAAACCACTAACTCAGGTAGCACTATTGCAATGAACATACTAATCCTAGCCCATATATTACCTGTTTTTCAGAGAAAAAGTAGAATACTACATACAGATCCTCATGCATAGTTTTTATATCTGTTATTATGTTCACTTTACACAGCTTTTTAAAGATGAATCATGTGAATGAATGCAACCTTTTTCAGCAGCATGAGTCAGTTGAATAAGGAGGTGCAGGGGCACAACAGTTAGGTTTGCTGCCTCACGGTCCTTGTTTCTTCAATTGGTCTTCAGCTGATTTACCTTCTGTGTTACACCTGCTTATCCCTCCTTGGTTCATTTTGATTCTTGCTGGGTGCTCTGGCTTCCATTGACTTTCCAAATATGTGCTCAAGGTGAACTGGAGTTCCTCCAAATTGCCCCTGGGGCTGTGTGAGAGTGTACAATGTGAGAGTTAGATAATATACATGCTCTGTGATTGGAGTGATACCCCTTTTCTGGGTTAGTTCCCTTGCCTTGTGCCAATGAGTGCTAGGATAGGCTCTGTGTCTGTAACAACCCTGAACTGTACTGAGGCATGGGACTGTACTTGTAAATATTAATCAGGATACTATTATATAGTGTATGAGACTATGGAGCTGATGTTAAATGCCCTTCAGATCTGAGAACTCTTTAATGATTCTGAATGGAAATTTCTTAATATAGTCAATAAACAGCTGGAATTGATACACAGAGGTGCAGAGTACTAGAAAACCTACTTTCTTGCATGCATTGTCCTAGTGTCAGCTGAATTTTGTATATTATTAGAATTTCATTTGTCATTGCATGTGATGCTGTCATTGAAGGAATTCTGAAATGGTGCAAATCTGCTTTAAGATTATGACATATTGTTTTGCAGTTTCTCATGGCTTGCTCTTCTACCTCCATGTGTATGCATTGTACAGTCATTTTAAGTTGTACAAATGTGAAAAGGTTATTCATGAGGGCAGATGGTTCCCTTCTTCCAAACACAGTATGCTAGTATACATCCCAAATCACAAGTATATTAAGTACTGCTTCAGAAGTAAATAGAGATGTGGTCACAGAAATTGTGGTCTTTATGCCAAGAGGAGCACTAGAATATGAAGAGTTATTTCCAGATGACATATCACCACAAGACAGGTAACCTTCCATTTCACAGATTGAATTAGAGTGATTAAATATCATATTCAACTGGTATTAGAAAAGAAAGACTTAGTGGAATGGGAACCCATAAACCTCTTATAGTATTTGAAGTAGCATTCACAAGGTGAACTTTGTTCCTAGATACACTACTTTATTCAGACCTAAAGATGGGACGGTAGCTGATCATGACTGCAAGGATATTAGGATCATTTCAGAAATATTATTCTATACAGTTTGTTCTTAAAAAGACAGTTGATCTACATCACATTTTCTCTCTGTTTCAAGAACCTAACCTCCTATCTCTATCAGAACAGAGATAAGAACTACTAAGGTAATAGTTTACAGGGATCCCTATCAGATTATCGAAGTTTAAAAATGTTGAAAATGATATGGTCAGGACCATATGATCAAAGTTTTGAAACTTCAAATGTTTTTAATGGAGACCATGGTACAGCGGGGAACAGGTTTTCCACAATTAGTGGGATCTCAGGGTTGGTATATTTAATTAGCAGGGGGTGTGGGGGTGCAGAGGGGCTTGCTACCCTGCAAAAATGTTAAAAATATTTTTTTTTTGTTTTTTATTTTTTTTTTAATTTTAGAAGTTCTGAAACTTTGATCATTTGGTCTCAGCCATATGAATTTTGTAGTTTCGGAACTTCAATAATCTAACATAGATCCATTTACAGAATTTGAAATAATTTGAAATTAAAAAAGTAGTAAAGCCTTAACAGAAGTAAGGACCATGGTCTGGTTAGAATACTAGTGAACTTTTAAAATAATTACGTGGGCAAATTATGCAAATGTTGCTGGTGATATTGAGCAAAGTATACAGAGAGACAGTTTCCTGCTCTCCAGAAAGTGAATTTTAAGCTTAGAGATTTTTAAGAATGGGAAAAATCCCTTCCTGTGCAATAGTTACATTTTGAGTTCTTTATATGGGCTACAAAATGTAGCTGGCACTGTGGACATATAAACTTAAGCTATGTAATGCTAGAAATTATAAAAGATGACATAAAAGATGGCAGTATCAGTGGCTCAACAGATGTTATACCTGTTTTTGATGCTAAAAAGAGATACCTGTGTTTTCTATGCTCACATCAGCTGCTTATATTTATGTTGCACTCATAACAAAACAGTGCATTATAAAGGAATGATGACATCCTAAATTGTCAGCTTACTCAGCTAAAGTTTCTTCTGTGTGGAGACATGTGTGAATGGGCATACCTTCGTTGAAGGTTGTGCATCAGGGCTGGCAACTTGGTACGTAAAAATTTACTGCCAATCATTAGCGGACCGGAGTTCCGCTGTGGCGACCCCTAACCGGGAAAAGCCGAAAGATACAACAACTTGGATAAATGTATAACTCTGTCAGTCCCTACCAAATCTAAATATATGGGAAGTTTATGAGCATGCTTTCCCAGTGATCCACAAACATAAATAAACTATACAAAAAATCCCTAAAGTATACAGCTGACAAAGGATCTTCATATCAAGATTAACATCAACTCTTTAACTCTCACTAACTCTCTGCTAGAATGTGTAAAATCTATTAATCAGCTTACCGTTTAAATTACCCCTGACTTTCATCAGGGATTACCTCTAAGCTGTGGAACACGTTTATTCTTGTTAGGTTATGTACTCTTTGTATTCTTGTTTGCTTATGTACTCTTTGTCAAAACTATATTTGTAACATGTTTTATTGTTTCTGTGTACCTTGGAGCTTTTCTCCCAGGGCCTCCACTGAAAATGGACATGCATCCAGTCAGACTATCCCAGTCAACAAATGTAAAATAAAATAAATAAATAAAATAAAAATCAAGGAATTATCAAACAATTAAAAAAATACCATTAGGAAAACCAAGGCATCCCATGAACTTAGACTAGCATCAGAAGCTAAAGATAAGTACAACTACTGCTTAGCTACATCAGAAAACTAAGATATAACAGCCAACATCACTCAGAACGTACTCAAAATGATATTACCTACTCAGATCCAGTATAAAATGTATCCTTCATGGGTCCTGATAATATACCTGGCTACCTAGTAAACAATACTAAACAGGCACTGGCAGAGCCATTCCTTAAATTATTCAACCTGATTCCAGCCACTGGCTTTGTCCCTGAGGCTTAGTGCACATCAGTTGTGATGACCCCAGAAATTATAGGCCCTTCAGTTTGATGAGTGTCATCTACAAAGCCATGGAACATACCATAAATGACCTGAATCACTATGATATTAGAAATCTTATCCAGCTAGACCCAGAGTAGTTTGGCTTTGTCAAGAACAGATCCTGTTTAATGAATCTAGTTAACTTCTTTCAAAAGGCAACACAAGCTGTTTATAGCAGTTGTGCTACATGTGCAACATACCATGACCTGGCCAAAACATTTGATACCATTCCACATGTCAGCATAATGAACAAGCTATGCTTATTTCAGATAAATCCCTATGTAGTAAGATACACAGCAAACTGGCTAAAAGATAGAAACCACACAGTGAGGGTAGCAGGTGCTTCCTAAGAGAGTGTAAAGGTGACTGGTGGTGTTTCACACAGCTCAGTATTGGGACCTCTGATGTTTGGCATGCACCTTTTGGACCACCGGATCACGAACCAGGATATGTATTTAATCAAGTTTGTGAATGATTGTAAACTGGCTGTCATTCTCAAGCCCCTCTTTAGCACAAGATTACACTTTTCGATGTCTGATGTACAAATAGTATTAAATTAAATGCACACAAGTACACTATTATCACATTCAGCAGACAACATTTCCACATCTTGTAGCATAGACAGCACCCAACTTCAAAATGACAATGCAGTTAGAGACTGTGGAACATGGGTTGATAATTCCCACTCCTTTGATCATCATGCTGTTATAGTGGTCCAGAAGTCCTTCTTCTCAGTGCAGCTGGCTGCAAAAGGAATATCATTTAGATGTAATGAAGAGTTTACCCTCTTATTTTCTTAATTAATTAGGCCAATCATAGAATACAATGTACCTTTTGGGATGTACCTCACTAGATGAGAGTTTCAAGCAATAGTGAATGCTCAAAAGATAGCACTGAAAGAAACAGTTTTTTTTACATCCAATAAAAAAAAAATGATAATTAGACATGTCAACTCCAAGGTCACACTACAGTAGAGAAAGGGCAAATTGCCTATCGCAGCTGTAGATCAATATGTGTGTATATACCTTTGAGAAACTATCCTAGGGCTTGCACAAGTGTATAAATACTGAGCACATGTGAGCATGACTGCCATTTTGTAGCTAGCTGTTGAGATGTAAGAATGCATTTATGTAAGCTCTGTCTGTTAACTAGTTTATTCATGTCTAATGATACTGCTATCCATCCTGATGTGCTTGTATGTATTAAAGCATCAGAACAAAACCCCAAGCCTTCTTGTTATATGTATTAGAGATGAATGAGTGACATAGTGTAAGAAGTGGGATGTCTAAAGGACATGGAGTCAGAAGAGGCATATCTAAAAGGACATGGTGCTAGTAGAAGCATACTGAAGGGGCAAGAAGTTAAAAGTGGCTTAGCTGAAATTATTTAAGGCACTTGTTTAGATGCTGGTGGAATATACAGGAGTGGATCATCCTAAAGTGTGCATACTTCATAAAATAGGTCAGAAATTAATTTCAGGTATTAAAACTTGCTGAGCACTATTTCTTTTCACATAATATGAAACCAGGCATACATAATGCTCTAAATAATGTCGCATAAACAGATATGTATGATGTTGATAAAAGTATTTGAATTACTATGGAAAATGTTTGAAATAAAGTCCAAATTGCATAAAAGAATAAAATAAAGGGAAACAACAGCATTTTTGCAAAGCATGTATTTTCTGTATTAAGCAAATATGTCCGAGTTATTGCTAGACCACCTACTCTCAGATACTATGATGTTCACAAATCAGTAACACTTTCCTATGATGCTTCAAAATTTGGACTTGGTGCAGTCATTCTAAAAGAAGATCAACCTGTTGCCTATGTATTGAGAACTCTTACCCAAATTGAGATGTAATATGCCCAAATTAAGAAAGGGCTTTTACCAATTGTATTTGCATGTTCAAAGTTCCATGATTATGTTTATGGTAGACCTATCCAGATTGAAACAGACCACCAGGCATTAGTCACAATCCCGAGGAAGCTTATGAATTCAGCTCCAGCCAGAATGCAACGTATGATGCTGAGATTGCAAAAGTACAATTTCAATCTTGTCTACAAGAAAGGCAAACTTCTTTATCTTGTTGATACATTATCCAGATCACCCAGAAATACCACAGAGCAGCATGAGAATGAGAATCTTGATTCTGAAGTCATGGAAGTGAGAAATTTTTCTTTCACAC
The DNA here is from genome assembly GCF_019279795.1 of Protopterus annectens. Classification (NCBI taxonomy): domain Eukaryota; kingdom Metazoa; phylum Chordata; order Ceratodontiformes; family Protopteridae; genus Protopterus; species Protopterus annectens. The sequence continues at coordinate 1,546,662,086 of NC_056743.1, read as the reverse complement.
ATCTTGATGAGCTGAGAGATCTCACAGCCACAGATACAGTTTTTACAGAGGCTTAACTACTTTATCAGTCAAGGATGGCCATCAAAGCAATCTAGTTTACTTCAAGAAGTGCAACCTTATTTTCCAAACAGAGATGAGACTTTGTCTGAAAAACGTATAATGAAAGGTCCAAAAGTAATTGTTCCAAAGTACTTGCAGCCTGAGTACATTACTATCTTGCATCATGGTCACCTAGGAACGAAATCTACCAAAAGAAGGGTGAGAGGACTGGTATTTTGGCCTTGTATGTCATTGAGAGAGCACTTTTATCTTGTTTATTGTGTAATAGTACAAAGCCACATCAACAAAAGGAACCACTTCAGCTTAACCAGATTCTGGAACTACGTGGGTTGACAGTAGCCACCGACATCTTTGAGTGGAATGGTCAGCATTATTTGGTATTAGCAGACTGTTACTCCAGTTGGTTTGAGATTGACCTACTTCCAAACCTAACATCCAGTACCGTCATTACTAAGATGAAGTGTCATTTTGCTGTACATGGTAGTCTGTGTTTATTTCTGACAACTGCATGCAGTTTAGAAGCCAGCAGTTCAAAAGATTTGCTGAAGAATGGGACTTTACTCATGTCACAAACAACCCAGAGTACCCGCAGTCAAATGGTTTGGCAGAATGCGCAGTTCAGAGTGAAAAGCAGCTACCTGAGAAGTCAAAACTAGATGATAGTGATGTTTTCCTGAAACTCTTGAGTATCAGAGATAGTCTTCATGATAAACATCTTGGTTCACCTGCTCAGAGACTTCTGTCGAGACAAACCAGAACCACATTACCAATTAGTAGTCAATTGTTGGTTCTATGTGTCAAGAACAGCAGATAAGTGAAAGCCAATCTGTTGAAGAAACATCTAACCCAGAAGTCCTACTACGATAAACCAGCAAATCTCTCAATCCATTACGAGAGGGAGAAGTGGAAAGGATGCAGATGTCCAAAGGTTATGAATGGATTGTTGTCATGAAGAATATTGGTCCAGGGCCAAGAGCATACATTATAGAATCAGAAGGAGCAACTTTTTAGGTGGACTCAGAAACATTTGAGATCAGTAGATAGCCTGTGAGAAACACTCTTTATCGCAGAGTGAGTTGTCTGGTGTTCCAATTGCAGAGGAAGTTCCAGAGGACATTCCTGTTCCTATGATGAGTCCAGAAGTTCCTGATATGAGTTGTGCACCACAGACTGTCCCTGCTACTAAGTTTAATCCCAATTGTTATGTTACGAGATATGGTTGCATCTCTAAACCCTGTAGCAGATAAGAAGCAACTTGGACATGAACATTGTGTTTTGTTTCCAATGTACATAGTAATGCATGTCTAGCTCTGATTTCATTTTGCATAAAGAGCAATCTTTTTAGGAGGGAGGATGTAGATCAATATGTGTATATGCCTTTAAAAAGCTATCCAAGGGCTTGCACATGTGTATAAATACCGAGCATGTGCGAGCCTAACTGCCATTTTGTTGTTAGCTGTTGAGATGTAAGCTCTGTCTGTTAACTAGTTCATTCGTATTTAATAATACTGCTACCCATCCTGATGTGTTTGTATGTATTAAAGCATCAGAATGAAACTCCAAGCCTTCTTGCTATATGTATCAGAGATGAAAGAGTGACACCCGCTGTCCCACGATCTTGTAAACAGACCAGTTCTGCAGCCAGGAAAACATAGCTAAGAACATTTGCTCTTAACTATTGCACCCCACTAAACACATTAAACAGCTGGAAAGACCCTATTAGTTCTAACTAAAATGATCTTTGGATTGAGAACCCTAAGTTGCCAGAAAAGGTAGGAAGTGCTATTCCTTTATTTAGTGTACCACAAAAAACGAGAAGTACCTGGAGCTGGAACAGAAATCCAGACAAAGAACAAACAACTAACCATGAACTGCAGTGGTTTTACCAATAAAGGATTGTTTCTTTCTACAACAACTGCAAATTGGAATGGTTTTTACTATTGTTGGATCCATTTACTGTGGTCTTTGGCTTCCTGGTCAGTTGTTTGCCCTTTATTTAGTGTGCTATGTTTTCCTGAGGGGTGATCTGTGTCTTGTCTTCCAAGCCATTAGGGACCCAGTAGTTCAAAACCCCTTGTATCTCCAGAAATCAAACAATCCTACTAATACTAGGACCAGAGAGCTAAACCTATATCAGCAAAGTGATAAAACATGTTGGATTGATAGATTCATTATACAAAGGCTACCCGACATCCAGATTAGACTTCCACTGTAAATTAAGCAGTGTGCTACATTATATTCCATCAGACAGGAACTAGATGACTGGATGGGAATTAACAAATTCACCCCTGGCTTGCCTGGTCAACCCCTCCTTGAAAAAGGATGTAATATTTACAAATGGGTATTTGCCAGGTATAAATGGCCACTATGCTTAGTTGCATTGTATTTCCTATAATCCTATGATTATGTGATTAATCTGAGATCCCAACTCTTTGAGTTAATTGTAGGTCATTTGGATATAAAATATTCTAAAGTACTCAGTAAAAAAAAAAGAAATGTTATTTCCCTAGTTCTCCTGGCCAAGCTTTCTAGTTATTATGAGTATCACCTTTCATTTCCACAGAAAATAAAAAAGTAACACTAGAATGACTTTATAAAGAGGTTGAATGCTCACAACAGTATTAGGTAATCACTTCTGTTCTAAGCCATATTAGCATGCTCAAGTATCTACAAATGTAGATACTGTGAGGGCATTTGATTACATGAGATAAGACTATCTCTGAGCCATCTTGGGACCCTATATTTTTATGCAAAATTTACAGAAAAAAATTACATCACAGTATGGATAAAGTTTCATATTAGAAAATGTTTGTCTGCGTTAATCATTTGCTCAATATCAGATGCTAGGATATTCAAAATAACCATTATGATGATTTCCTAGTTGAAAGGAAAAACAACTGCTCTTGGGGGAAGCAGGACCCTAGCTGTCCAGAGACTCGTTGATCTAGTGGCAGTGCCAACCTGAGTGGTCCTTGATTTAATCCCCAGACAAGGATTACTATTTCATTTCTTACTGAGCTAACACAATACTAGGTTAATCATTTAGTATTACTACAAATAATCATAACAGAAAAATATTACAGTATAACTTTTTGTGCAACTTAAAGGAAATGTAGCAGTAGCATCCTTACAGGCATCCACACCATTCTACAAAGTCTATGAATAATATGAGAAAAGAAGTTTAGAAGCCATGTCTACTAGCTTTGAAATCTAAATTATATCTAATGGATGGTGCCTCAAGGAAGCATACTATGTAACACTATTCTGACAAGGAAGAATACTATGTTACACTATTCTGACAAGGAAGGATACTGTGTTACACTAATGTGAAGCAAAATTATCTGAGTTAAACAGATATTTAACTGGTACTATGTTGGTTAAAATAAACATAGGCTTTTTTGTTAAACTTATGTTTTGATTTAATGACTTTTTATTTACTGTGCATGCTTTGTAATTAACACATGCTAATTTCATATAAAAAGATGGCACTACAATGTTTTTAAAATCATACTTGAAATAACTAGAAGAATACATATAAAACCACCAAGTTAATAATATAATAGTTTAAATAGCACTGTATAAACTGTGAGATAAGTTTGTGATTATACCACATTACTTGCACGTATCATAGTGTATATAATGCAATACAACTGCAGTGAACTGAAATATATAATGAACATTAATTTATTTTAATAGTAGTAATATCTCAGAACACACACCCAGGTAACAGAAGAAAAAAGAAGCAATATATTCACTAGTTAATGCCAGTGTTAAAGAAAATAAAAGTAACAGAACTAGGCAGTCATGGAGGATTTTAGTCTGTTAAATACTGTAAGGGAAATAGTTGAGTTGATATTGCTAAATGCTTTCATCTACATTATCCTAATGTTCTAAGTGCTTATGTACCCTGAAGAGTGATTCAGATATTGCATCATTAGCATTCTTCCTTGCAATTGCATAATATGAAAAGGGGAAACATTTTTGTAATTGATAAGGAATGGCCTTAGGTCAGCTAGCGCCCTAGGCAAAAGGGCTCCATGGCACCCCCCACCACAGTACCTGGTGCCCCCATCCTGGTCTACCTACACCAAATAAATACTGGAAAAGTGCCCCTACCAGAGTGGTGCCCTAGGCGGCTGCCTAGTTGGCCTATGTCTAAGGCCGGCTATATGGCTTAGTTTGATTCAGGTATAGTCACTATTATATTGTCATGGAGTGAAGGGTATAATATTACTTTACTTTGTTTCTCTAGTGGAAACACTTCCACTACAGAACTTCTTGATAGTTGTGTGATTTTCACAACATTGGCACATAAAGGTAGTTCTTTGTTAAGCCATTGCTACTTAGGGAAGTAATTTTCACTTTTAAATATAATAAATTATTATGGAAGACTTATGTTTTGAAGTAGAGATGATTTTAAAAATGATGTCTTTTTTGTTATGCTACTTGTGTTAATGTTGGCAGGAAAAAAGTAGTCATTGCTGAATTCTTCTTAAATTGTGGGATACTTCAGTACATTACTGTAATAATGGCTCTATCAGTTTAATGTACAGACATGCTGTGTTGCTTGGCAACTCAGTAGAAATGCAAAAACATTTGATTGTATTTATTTCAAAGTTCAGCACGTGAAGGTGCTTCATATTTCAAAAATACAGATAACAGAACTTTGCACTCATTAATGAAAACTTGCACACTGAATTGCTTTTATTAGAACAAATGCATTCCTTAATAAGCATGCAATGAATAGCCCCAAATGCTGACATTTTCAGTTTAGAACAACCTGTACAGTTAATTTAGAAAAAAGGGAAGGTATACTCAGGTTAGTGCATCATATTTAAGTATTAAATGGTAATGCAATATAGGTCAGAACTTTATTTGGTAGAATGTCAGCTAATAAAACAGCGCACTTAAATATCCTCAGCAGTAGCTATTGGAACTGCTTTATATTGATTTCTTCTGAATAAAATTAATTAAAAAGTTCTATTATCCTATGCTATAATTGCATATGCTCTCATTAAGAAAGAGGATAAGGTTCTTACTCAAACTAATAAGTAGCTCATATAATATATCTATAGTAGTGGCTTACACTTGTTAGAAAGATATGAACTTCATTCTATTCCACCATGACCAAGACCACTCTAGTTTATAAGAAGGCACAGAACAACAAGCATAAGGTGTTAAAGTTGGTTAGAACAGCCATGTAATTCATCTCTTTATTGTACTGTCCTTAGTCAGAGTTGTGTCTGAAAAGGGTCTTCAGACCAGCCTATGTAATCTGTCAACAAATGACTGATAGATGCACAAATAAATAAACAAATAATAAATAAACAATGAAACTTTGCTTCTGGAGAAATGTGAATACTCGATACACAACTGAAGTATGCAGCACAGTTTCACGTTTCTTGATGTTGGATTGGTATGTCCATCTGTCTCAGTGACATAGTGGCATAGAAGTATTTAGAAAACTGAATTCAGGGCACCATGTTACACACACCATCTGTATTGAAATCTGGTGATCGAGACAGTAGTTGTAATAAAGTAAAGATGTTTATGGATTATTTATTAGCAAGTAATATACTGGAGGGACATATGAATCAGCAATGGTGTACTATTGTGTTACAAAAACATAAAATGGCAGCTTCCAAAAAGTCAGAAAAGGTTTGCAAATGGTTGCATGCAAAAAAAAAAAAAAAAAAAAAAAAGGCATTAAAGCACTGCCAGTCTACAAAAGTATGTAATAAAATAAATAAAATAAAGACATCAGCATATACCAAAGATAATAGTTATAAGTCAGCGCTCAGTGAGCAGTGCAGGATGTTGGAGCACTAGGGTATTACAACTGTATGTTTAGTAAGAAAACCTACATAATGGTGTGCAACTGTCCAGATGTATGCTGTGAACAGAGTAAGACAAAATGTGTGTTATGTGGCCCAGATGATGCTCCATAAAGCAATCATACCATACACTTGCATATTAACAACTGGTGGTAGTAGTGGGTACTTATGAGATGAACACAACATGCTAGGTAGGGCTACACCAGACAGAATACATAAAATGAGAAAAGGGGTTAGGGAAAAGAACTGCAAATACACACAGCAGGGGAGTGGATATGGACAGTCCGAGAAGAAGTTCTCAGCATAAGCAGAGTAATTTCTTTGGGCAGGGTGAAGTAGGAGGGTAAATTTGTTTATTTATGTTCTTTTGGGGTGAGGCTTCTGTTTTCTGAAGAAAGGAGGCTGTAGGAAAAATAAGGTACATAGGGGAACACAAGTAGCTTAGGAAGTGTGCAGCAGACACAAAACAAATAAAAGACATAGTAATGGAAATGGGAAGACTGGCAAGGATGAATAATGTGCAAACAAATGATGTTCAAAGACGGAGACAGACAGTAGGAAGACAAGAAATGGATGAGACATAGTAGGAAAGAGAATGGGGATGCATCAAAGCTGAATATGGGAGGGAGAGATTTAATAGGCTGGCTAATCAGTCAGTCATGAAAGGCTAGAATGAGACTGGAGATGAGGAGGCCACAGGAGACAGGATTAGGTGGGGAAAACTGGAGGGAAAGTAGGAGATGCATCTATGAAAGAAAGATAAGCAGAAATAATCTGTGGTAGAAGAAGAGGTTCAACGAGTAATGATAGGTGATAAAAGGCAGGTAGAGCTAGAGGTAGACCTGAAGAACCAGCACTTCAAGGTGAACAGGAGGGAAGTGGGAATGGAAGGACACTCAGCCAGATGGGAGGGGTCTGTGGGCAAAATAAATTAAACAGAGAAGAGGTCTTACATGGAGTGTGCAACAGGGATGGAGAAAAGCCTAGATACACCAAAGTGAGGGAAATAAACATTATAGAGAGTGGCAAAAATGAAAGTTCTGGAACTAAAGGTGGAAATGTTACATATAGGAATGAAAGAGGCATAAGCAAATAAAGGAGAGAGAGAGAGAGAGAGAGAGAGAGAGAGAGAGAGAGATTTGTTATTTGCAGACTTTGTTGCAACGGGTATTAGATGTTTATAAAAGATACTGGTTTCATGGATGACTAAGACATGTGGGAGGAAGTGACCAAAGTGATCACCAAGGCAACAAGAACTTGGCAAAGGATGCATCTGAAGTGGCACTAAGCATGGCCAGGTAGCTGGCAGAGAGATAAGAGGATAAGTAGCTGAAGGTAGCATTGTTAGAGGTATTACCTCTACCCACAACTAGCACATAGGAAAGAGAAGATTACGGAGAATAATAACTGTCTGTGGTAGTTGATAAGGGAGAAAGGCTTAGAACTGCAAAGATGATGGGCTGGGACCAACAGAGATACCAGCTATCTTCAAGGAAGGACCAGGCTTCATCTTAGCCCAGAAGCCATGGTGTAGCTTAATGCTGATTAAGAAAAGTATATCTCAAAGATTGCACATTTAAAGTAAGATGGTACGTCAGTGGAAGAAGGACAGAAGAAGGAGGGGAGGTGGGTATTTAGGCAGTAGATCAAGCAGATGCACAATATAGGACAACATAGCAGAAGAGCAATTTGCCATATAAAAAGTCTGGGTGAAAAGTGATGCATGAGGGGAGTTTGGACATTACTGATATCACAGAAATGTGATCTGGTGAATATATGGTGAAATCAGGGGAACACCTGGGTGTAGGTTATTTAAGAATTACACAGAAAGGAGACATGGGGTGAAGTATGAATCTTCATATGAGATATGTGAGGTCAGAAAAGAGAAAGAATACCAGATCTAGAATGGGCCAAGGATACAGCCAAGATCAGAAGCTAGGTTAAGTGTGATTATAGTTAAAGTAGATAAAAGTGGGTGCCAGTGGACTGACACATTGTAATGTACTCTAGACGCAACAAGATAGGAGGCTGAGAGACTGGAGGAGAAAAGCAAAGAGTGGGTTAAGAGGACGAAGGCAATACTCAAGGGAGAACTGAATCTGTTGACATTAAAAGCTCCAGGATAGAAAAGAAGTAGGCTCTAACTGAAATCTTGGACCATGAAAGGTTTAGCAACTAGTGCAATACTGCATATGAAAGAGTGTTCTAACCATTACAGCTGATATCAGAGATGTCTAGGTAAAGGCACTGCAAGTAATCAATGATCTTATTACTGTGTGGTTTACAGAAGGGTAGAAAGGTAATATAAAAAGACAATGGTGCAAACTTTTATGATTTTATATGAGTGGATTATGCTGCTTTTAGGAGAGGTCAGGGGTAAGTTAGGAGAATTAGAACATCCAAAAACAAGTTAGGAAAATGGAAGCAAATCATGGCAGTAAACAAGTTATGCAAATGGGTTATGGGTGGATTATTCAGGGTTAAAAACATGAGTGCAAGGAGCAGACAAAAAAGACAAAAATATTAAAGAAAACACACAGAATCTGCTTCATTCATTCATTCATTCATTCATGCATTCATTCATTCATTCATTCATTTTAGTATGTTCAGCTTTACCTTACACAAAACTTCTTGAGAAACAATATGAAAAAAATAACAGCTCTTTATACAATTAAAAAAAGGAGAAAAAGAGAAGAATGCCAGTACAGCTACACAGAAATGTAAGGCTAACAATTAGAGAAAAACACAGGGTCTACAAAAGGTGCAAAGGAGAGATTGAGTAAAGGAATAATAAAAATGCAGCAAAGATGACAAAGTCAGTAAAAGACAAAGCTGAAAAGGAGTTAGCAGCAGGGATCAAGAAGGAAAGCAAGGGCCTTTTTAAGTACAGAAAGAAAGAAAGAAAGTAGGAAAGAAACAAAGGACAGAACTGGCCAGATTGTACAAAGATAGGAGGGAGCTCATAGAGGAATGCAGAAAACCAGGGAAACTGCATGAATACTTTATGTTAGTCTTTGTAAAGGAAAGCAAATAGACGGCACTATATTGGAAGAAAGGGTAGAGTGGGAAGGGCAGTGAACAGACAACAGGACAGAGAGAGATGAGGTTCTTGGAGAACTAGCTGCACTTAGGGAATATAAAGCACAGTGACCAAATGGTCTGCCACTCAGAGTCCTCAGAAATTTGGCCAATGTGTTGACAGATGGAGATTTTCAGCAGATAACTCTAGTTCAGAAGTGACATAGAACTGAAAGGTATAAAGAGTGGTGCCCTTTTATAATGGGCTGGGTTGGGCAAACATTTTTCAAGTACCTTTATTGGCAGGGAAGGTCAAAAAGAAACTCTTGAGAGTAAATGGGGTTGGGAGGGTGGCCTAATGGTTAAGGTGTTTGCCTTACAAGTACAAGGTGCAGAGTTTGAGTCTCACAAGGGATAATTGGCTAAGCTTAAAATGGCTTGCAAGGGTAGTTAGCTTAGTACTAATCTATGAAGATTAGTAGCATTTTTAGATGACAACAATCTCCAGGGCAGGGTTAATTGCCAGAAAGAGTTGCCAGTCAAATCTTATTCAGCAACAGAAGACATAATTTGCATGTACTTCCTCAAGGGCTTTGACTTTATGTGACACAGAAGGCTGATACGGAGATTGAAGGTGTTTGGGTTTAGAACCAATAACGAGGAACTTGAGAGCTGTATGACAGAATGCAAAACACATAGAGATGTCTTGTGATGGACAATGGCAGAACTTAGGAAAGTGACTAATAGAGCACAACAGAAGGTCTGCTTTGGGTCTTGTACTCTTCAGTATGCATATTATACTCATACCTGAAGGAATAGGGAACAGGACCAGCCACTTTGTTGTTGACAAAAATGTATTTGCAGCACTGGCCAGCAACAGAGTCCAGCAAAATATTTTGCAAAGGCTGATTTAAGGGTAGAATGATGAAAGATGAGGTTTACAAGAGAAAAGCTAGCAGAATGGTCCACGGCATGGAGGTGGAAAGACTATGACCAGAGGACAGTGGAGGTAGAACTCTTCTTCCTTGTTACCAGAAGAGACAGGAGGACACAATATTGGTGCTCAGGGAGGTGTGAATGAGTTATTCTAATTAGGAAGGATACAGATGGAAGCAGGGGGCATAGACAGCAGATTGTAAGGGATAATTAATCACTGGATCTCTGAAAGCACTTAAAAAAAAGAGAGATGTGGACTTATGGAATGGACTAACAAGGTAATCCACAGAAGTGTTCATGAGGACATGGCACACATGGAATAAAGTGAGGGGAAAGAAGGGACAGAAAGGAGTAGATAATAAAATGTAACTAAGAGGTAGACTAGATATGCTTATTATCTCATTTTACCTTCAAGCAACTGTAAGGTAAAGAGATGTTTGCAAATACTGTGCTTTCTAGAATCAGACATGCCAAAGTGGAATGGACTTGCATATGAACAGCTGCTACTCAGACTACTTCTAGTATGCATAAAAAAGTCAGTTGTGTATACATACAGATGACACATCAGCGGTCTGCAAGTGTATAGTATGACATTTTCATCTGAAGCACACAGCAAGGGTTGACAACAGTGCCAATTAGAAATACAGCACACTAGGTGTTTAATAACCCAGGCGACCATCTGATAACACAAACATGCCCACTGCAAATGGGCAGTGTGATGGGGGGGGGGTCCAGCCTGTGGCCTTACAGGGATGGCAGAGGTACATCAGTAAGATGTACAGAGGTATAGTGCTGACAGTCACTTTTGTGCTAAAAGCCATGATGAAATACAACTCTTTCATGTGGAATAGTGGACATATGTGGCTGCACAGTCTGTGTAATACTGAACTTAGCTCATGTCAATTCTTAAAAGATGAGGACCATCATTCCTGCAATAGCCTCTGCCATCAGATCATGCAACCCATGTCAGATACTGCCAGTACCTGCCTGCATCATAGGGTTCTGCAAGGCAACCCTTCACTGTGAACTGACAATCCTCATGGCTGGAAATCTAGATGAAGACACATTAGTGCTAAATGCTAATCCCTCTTGAGATTTCCAGTCCCAGTCAATTCATCTGAAATCAAAATGACACATAGACAATATGCTCTGAAGAAACAAACCAAATGGTGTTTACAGAGGAATAAAGAAACATAATCTTCTAATGCACCTGGCAACACATCCTTTGACTATAAGCCATCCTGTTAGCTAAGTACTCTTCCCTCCCTACTAGGAATCGTCAGTGTGCAAGCAAATGGCAACTCAATCTTGCATGTACAGCACTCTGTGCCCATGAATACAGATAGGTGACACACAGAAATGTACCATATACATTCATGTACTGCTAAATATTCCATACTATTACCAAAACACACACACACACACACACACACACACACACACACACACACACACACACACACACACACACACACACATATTGGCACATAGCTTTGCACAAAACATTATATTCTCCATACACAAATGATGTAAACATAACAGGCAAAACAGTACAATCACATTCTAAGTACACAATCCACTGCACATCTGTACAGCACATATAGAATGGCTAACACAGATCAATTGGCTGCCACACTTGTCAGTGCTGTGTGTAATGCACAGGAGCTATCTCTAAAGCACAAGCTACCTATAGTGAAAGGTACACAAATGTTGCAATGCGAGATCATAGCTGCACTTAAAACAGCACTTATTCCAACTTAACCATGTGTATATGCAATAGCTGGAGAACTTCTGCATTAGTGTACAGACTAGCGTCTGTTTTATCAACATAACATTTTTGGCAATAGCATAATAGTAACATATATGACACTTTTTACTATACAGCTAGCAATAACACTTTGCTTGCTTTCTGCATGTATAAAAGCATTAGTACCTTTGACATAGTCATACAGGCTACAGTTGTAGCTCACAGGAATGAGAACTCATTAATTGAATGAGACAAGTGCAGACATGCTGCTTTTGCTTAAGAAATTAGACAAATGCAAAGTGCTTTGCAGATGCTTCTCATATTGACTGATTTTATGCAAAAATAAATCAGTTGAATAAAAATTTTTATAGGTTGAGCAAGTGACAGAAAAGAGAAAGCTCAACAAATTGAATGTGGATGTGGAATAGTTTGATAATACAGGAATTTTTAAATGGTAAGGATCCCAATGGAATTCCATAGTTACGTGAAAGGTAATCAGAAGCAATCAGAAGCAATGTTTTCAATGAAGGGTATTTTTTTACTCTACTTTCAACTTCCCATTCCAATACATAATATACAGATTAATGCAGGGAAGTGGAGGCATCCTTTGAAAGTTACTTAATTAGAAACAGAATTTTCAGAGGGGAACCATCAAAAAAGGTAATAGGATCTGGCGTAAGAGGTTAGAAAGTGAAGTATGCTTTAGAGTAGCAACAAGAGTACAGTATGAAAGATGATAAATAGTGTAGCACAGTGTCTGCTAGTGGAAACAGAGACTATGAAAGATGATAAATAGTGTAGCACAGTGTCTGCTAGTGGAAACAGAGACTATGAAAGATGATAAATAGTGTAGCACAGTGTCTGCTAGTGGAAACAGAGACTATGAAAGATGATAAATAGTGTAGCACAGTGTCTGCTAGTGGAAGCACAGAGTCTATGAAGGATGATAAATGTAGCACAGTGTCTGCTAGTGGAAACAGAGACTATGAAAGATGATAAATAGTATAGCACAGTGTCTGCTAGTGGAAGCACAGAGTCTATGAAGGATGATAAATAGTGTAGCATACTGTCTGCTAGTGGAAACACAGAGGCTATAAAGGATGATAAATAGTGTAGCACAGTGTCTGCTAGTGGAAGCACATAGTCTATGAAGGATGATAAATAGTGTAGCATAGTGTCTGCTAGTGGAAACACAGAGGCTATGAAGGATGATAAATAGTGTAGCACAGTGTCTACTAGTGGAAGCACAGATTCTATGAAGGATGATAAATAGTGTAGCACAGTGTCTGCTAGTGGAAACAGAGACTATGAAAGATGATAAATAGTGTAGCACAGTGTCTGCTAGTGGAAACAGAGAGTCTATGAAGGATGATAAATAGTGTAGCACAGTGTCTACTAGCGGAAACAGAGAGGCTATGAAGGATGATAAATAGTGTAGCACAGTGTCTGCAAGTGGAAGCACAGAGTCTATGAAGGATGATAAATAGTGTAGCATAGTGTCTGCTAGTGGAAACACAGAGGCTATGAAGGATGATAAATAGTGTAGCACAGTGTCTGCAAGTGGAAGCACAGAGTCTATGAAGGATGATAAATAGTGTAGCATAGTGTCTGCTAGTGGAAACACAGAGGCTATGAAGGATGATAAATAGTGTAGCACAGTGTCTACTATTGGAAGCACAGAGTCTATGAAGGATGATAAATAGTGTAGCACAGTGTCTGCTAGTGGAAACAGAGACTATGAAAGATGATAAATAGTGTAGCACAGTGTCTGCTAGTGGAAGCATAGAGTCTATGAAGGATGATAAATATTGTAGCACAGTGTCTGCTAGCAGAAACAGAGAGGCTATGAAGGATGATAAATAGTGTAGCACAGTGTCTGCAAGTGGAAGCACAGAGTGTATGAAGGATGATAAATGGTGTAGCATAGTGTCTGCTAGTGGAAACACAGAGGCTATGAAGGATGATAAATAGTGTAGCACAGTGTCTGCAAGTGGAAGCACAGAGTCTATGAAGGATGATAAATAGTGTAGCATAGTGTCTGCTAGTGGAAACACAGAGGCTATGAAGGATGATAAATAGTGTAGCACAGTGTCTACTAGTGGAAGCACAGAGTCTATGAAGGATGATAAATAGTGTAGCTTAGTGTCTGCTAGTGGAAACACAGGGGCTATGAAGGATACTAAATAGCGTAGCACAGTGTCTGCTAGTGGAAACACGGGCTAGGAAGGATGATAAATAGTGTAGCACAGTATCTGCTAGTGGAAACAGAGACTATGAAAGATGATAAATAGTGTAGCACAGTGTCTGTAGTAGAAACACAGGGGCTATGAAGGATAATAAATAGCGTAGCACGGTGTCTGCTAGTGAAAACACGGGCTATGAAGGATGATAAATAGTCTAGCACGGTATCTGCTAGTGGAAACAGAGACTATGAAAGATGATAAATAGTTCAGCACAGTGTCTGTAGTGGAAACAAAGACTATGAAAGATGATAAATAGTGTAGCACAGTGTCTGTAGTGGAAACCGAGACTATGAAAGATGATAAATAGTTTAGCACAGTGTCTGTAGTGGAAACAGAGACTATGACAGGTGATAAATAGTGTAGCACAGTGTCTATTAGTGGAAACACAGAGGCTATAAAGGATAATAAATAGTGTAGCACTGTGTTTGCTAGTGGAATACAACAGCAACCTTTACTCATGGAGCTGCAGTCTACACGTATTGTGATTTTGCAGTTTTGGGAGAAGACAGTGGTATTTTTTTAGCTGCTACTCAGGGTAGGACTGAAATACTGTTTTGTAAATATGATGTCTCTGAAAAGAAAAATTAGGTCAATTATATTTTAGACATTGCAAACTCCATGAGCATTTTTTCTTTCTGTACTGCTAGTTATTCTGATGCATGTGTGTATCATTTGATACTGATTGTTTGTTTTACTTCTGATGATATGCATTTGACTAACATGCATCAAGCATTAGCCATATGCAGTTTAAAGAAATGTTGTTAAAATCTGTAAAAGTAATTTTTTGCCTCATGTTGCCAATTCAACAATACAGTTTAATGAGCAGATGATAACTACAGATATTAAGCACTCATTTATCCAAATTCCACAGATGTTTTATAATTTGAGTTAAGCAGAACTGGGTACTTTGATGGATTTGGAAATGCTTGCAAATGAAATAAGTATCAAACAAACAGACAAAAGAGGTAACACTAGAGTTTTACTACCTTTCAGTACATGAACACATGTTTGCAGATGCTTTCTGATGCTATCACATATTGAACTTTCCTTAGTAACTCAAAGAAGCTTTTAGAAATTGATGATCATTGCTCAGAAGGTATTTAAGAAAACATTCCTCTACTCAAAAATAGTTTGAACAGTTATAGCCTAGACAACTTAAAATAATAATTTTGTACTTTTATGGACTACAAAAATGGGTAATTCTTTTACTCTCCCTCCCATTTAATATTTCCCGTTGTGCAACTTAAAGGTTCCTTAAGCATTTAGATGGTTTCTGCTGTCTGTTGTTAGACAGTTAGACAGTTAGTTATATTAGGCACTCGTCACATATTGGAAAAAATATTTTCAATTACTTTGCAAGGGAGTTACAGACATTTACATTAGAAACTCTTATAAATTATTGGAACATTTGATTTCAGTTTCTCAGCGAAGAGATTACTTTTGGGTTTTTTAGATGTCTAAACTCTATACTGCACAAGCGCAAAACAAAAAAAGAAAGGCATCACAAGTATTAGACTAAAAGACCTATATTTTGCTTGTGACATAAATAGGACATGTTGGAGAGACAGATATGTTTCTCAGAGAATTCCCATTCTCTGGAACAGGCTCCCATCCATGTGAAACAGAGCTCCTCCCTGTCCCTATTTAAGTGCAATATGGACCAGTGGATGGAGAATTGGAAATTCACTCCTGATCTGTTGCGTGTGTCTCTGGACAGAGGTAGTCAGTAAACCACCCACATACAAATCAAATTTGTGGGTCATATTTGGATTGCACACCTAGGCTTATGAGGGCCCTAGTGGCTGTTAGCCTACTATACATCTATGAACCTATGAACCAATACACTAACATTGTCCATCAGCATGGCATTGTACCATTGATGTAGTACTTACATGATGACCTTCAGAAACTGGCAGTTTTCCAGCTTCTGGAATTTTAAATTACTTTATCTTTGGTAAAATGTTTTGCCAGGAACCAAAAATATATCCAAAAACCTATGTAAAAAAACCCCAAAGGAACGAAATAATGCTGGTCTGGGCTGGTGTCACAGAGTTCAATCAACAAGTTAAGTGCTTTCATTCCATCAATGTAATGAACTTATTCAAAACTGAAAGTTTAAATCACCTTCTGTGTTTTAAAAACACTTCCTGTTGCATAGCAGATTATATCACCATGCATTCATAATTAATCAATCATTTTTACAATACCCTTAAAGTCATAGACATGTTTTATGTCCATATATTAAAATACTTAAAGTACTTGCTATAATAAATATAAATTTAAAAATACAAACACACTTTTAAAAATACTTATAAAATTATTTAAAAAATTTCCTAAATTAAGTTATGTTATCGACATGTGTATAACATTACAAGTAGTTAAAGCAATATATGAAGTATATTAAAATATATACAAACATACATGCAAATATTTCAGGCACGGGCATTAATGTCCTTCTAGCTTGCCAATATACCAAAACACTTGTTCCCATAAGGCTGTTGTTAAAGATATCTAAACTAGAACTTGCTTTAACATAATTTTGTACTCTGTTCCATGGATCAGCTACTCTGCCAGAGAACCAATTAGTAGACTTCTCATTCCTATAGTATCTTCTACATAGGCTGTCTGATGATTCTCTCATATTTTTTGATAACCCCAAACAGTCCCAGAGGTGGTTATCTCTAAATACCCTATATTCCTGAATAAGATCTCCTCTTAGATATCTTTAAGAGACACTGTACCAGTTCAGATATTTTAATCTTTCATAATAACTTAAATTTTCACATCCGCAGATGCCCTTTGTATATTTCCACTGTACTCTTTCCAGTTTACTCATGCTTATTTTCTTATAGGGTTTCCATATTGTTATTCCATACTCAAGTTTGGGTCTAATGTAACTAATAAACGGTTTCATAATTTTTGATTTCCTAGACTTTATAAATCTTTTTAAATAACATATAGTTCTGTAGTTATCATTAACCAGTTGGTTGATATGATTAGAAAAACTCATAGCTAAATTTACCCATATACCCAGGTCTTTAAATGAGTCTATAGTTTCAATCAGTGTGTATTGTATTAAATATGTACCTTTCAATTTGTATCCCAAATCGCACATGCTTAGTTTTTGATGTATTTATCAGCATATTATTCTCCTATCCCCCAAATGGTCAATTTAGTCAGGTTATTTTGCAGACATGCCTGATCTGTAACGCGTGTAATCAGTTTACCCAATTTCAGGTCATCTGCATATAGACTGTATAACACCTCAGATGAAAACGTTAGGTCTGAAATATGCAATCTAAACAAGTGAGGGCCTACGACAGACCCCTGAGGGACACCCTGACTGTAATCAATGATTTCAACTGTCCAGTTACTGTATACTTGCCATGTCCTATTTGTAAGCCATGCAACTATCCATCTTATCAAGAGTACATCAATACTTAGTTGTACTAAGTTATTGATCAGTGTTGTGTATGACCCTGTCAAATGCTGAAGTTAAGTCTATATAAATTACATCACAGCACAATTTTTCATTCATAGCTGTTGTTTTGTTGTTATAGAACATCATGTTACAGATGGTAATAGAGCTATATTCAACATATGCATACTGATATATGGTTTCAAGTCCCAACCTATCTAGTTCTGACAATAACTTATCCAATATTACCTTCTGCATTATTTTTCCACAACATGAAACTAGACTTAAGGGTCTGTATGACTCTGGGTTTGTCCTACTCCCCTTTCCCTTAAAGACAGGTTTAATAAGAGCATGTCTCCAGTCTTGATGAATCTCCCCATATTTATATGACCTAGTGAATAATAGATATAATGGTACCGTAAGTTCTTGCTGAAGTGTTCTCAGGTCATTGTGACTAATTCCATCTTCACCCTGTGCTTTGTTTGGATCCAGTTTGTGCAGTTTTTTTTCAATATAATCTAATTTGATTCCAGTATCTGTGGTTACCTGGATGTCAGTAGGACAACTTATCACCCCTTTTGTGGAGCCAAACTGTTTTGCCTAAGATTTTGCAAATATATCTGTAATCTATTGGGTCTGAGAATAAATTTTAGAATCTGCACACAGTTTACCAGTATGTGTGTCTTTACTCCTTCCACATGTTATGTATCTATAAAAAATTTTCCTATTATGCTTGATATCTTTATATAAATTTTCTTCAATTTTTTCTTGATCTTGTCTCATACTATGCTTAATCTGTTTGCCCAGCTGGTTTATTTCAGTTTTAAATTTGTAGTTCTATCTCTCTTCCATTTCTTATATTGTTTGTCTGTCACCTTAATCAGGTATCTTGTTCTTATGGAAATATATCCCCCTGATGTTGTATGCCTAGATCCTGATGTTAAACATTTTTTTTGATTTTTTTGCACTTAAACAATTTCTCTTTCAAAACTTTCCACATTCCATCTGCTGTTTTTCCACTGAACACCTCACTCCACTTAGTTTTACATAGCGACTATGCTTCCATATAATCTGTAATTAACTTTCTGTGTATTGGTTTAGATTTCAGTTTGGCAGAATTATCTAGTAGCAAATTAATCTTTATAACCTCATGATCACTGCACATCAACAGTGGTAAATCTTGACTTGAACTAACACTAATTTTTTTAGGAAGACAAACAATGTCTAGTATGTTTTTCCCCTGGTAGGTTTTTTTTACAATCTGAAGCAATTGTTGTTCCTGAATATATGTTGTGAATAATTTCCTTAATAACGCGGTTGAATCAATATTAGTCCAGTCTGTTTCTGGTAAATTTAAGTCCCCAGCTAATATTATTCTTCCCTTCTGCATTTCATGCAAGAAATGTATGAATTCCTCTAGGTCATCAGCACTTGACTTTAGTGGTCTATACACTCCAACAATTGCTATATGTTCTAAGGCTGTATTTATTGTCACTGTTACACAGTCTATAGTATTGGTGTTATCACTGAACATGTAACAATCATAGGTCTCACAATTGTCTTTAATCCCTGTCATAACACCTTCACCTGATTTTTTGTTAGAATGTCTGTTACAGTAAAACATTTATATCCTGACAGAACTGGTTTCCAGTCATTGTTCTTTAACTATGTTTCACAAACAATAATAACATCAAATTTGTGGGAACGTATGAAATTTTCCAATAAAAAACTTCATTATTAATGCTCCTAGCATTAACAACCATCAGGGATGCATCAAATCTATAAACTGTTAAATTTTTAACCTGGAAATATTGCTGCTTTGTACAAAATAAATTAATAGAAAACAAGACATTGTTTCCATGTAGTTATTTACCCAAAAAGTCTTTTCACTCACAGCGACCTGACTTATATCTTCAGCTAGCTATCTGAATATTCCTTTTTTTTAAACTCCAAAACAACTAGGTACTACTCATTTAAAGGGATATGTAACTGGTTTCAAAATCCTTTCCTGACTATTAATTTATTTTGTACAAAGCAGTTAAAATGATATTGTAACAAGTATCATATTCTTCTGCTGATTGTTAATACTTTGTTTCTAAAATTTAAAATAGTTTTTCCCTGAGGAGCTTTTCTCCCCTGGTCTCTGCTGAAAATGAGCCTAAAGCTCAGTCAGACTAACCTAGTTAACACAAATGTAAAATAAATAAATAAATAAAATATCTGCTGCAAAAATTCTCTTCCCTGATCTTGACAAATGCATGCCATCCTGTCTGAACACATGTATGCCCAAAACTAGGCATGGATGCTCTACACATTTCCATTTTTTAAAACAAGACATTTTTTCCATGTAGTTATTTACCCCAAAAATCTTTTTATTCACAGTGACTTGACTAATCTTTCTATAGGTGATTTGAGAAAAATAAGTTCTAACCTCAGTACAAACTATACTATCTAAGAGGGCTGTCAGTTCCCTACTAACAGTCAGAAAGTCCTTGTGGATTACATCATTTGTACCGACATGAATAAAAATGGATCCATACTTATTTATTATTTATTGACATTTGTTGACCGGATTAGTCCAGCTGGGCTTTTGGCCCATTTTCAGTGGAGACCCGATTAGAAAAGCTCCAAGAATTACAGTAACAAAAAAGAAAAAAGTAATTGAATTATACAGTGTCAATAAAAACATATTACAGATCAAGAGATTTAAAGCACTTGTTATACAGTATTTATAACATTCAATACATACTATATTAAAGCAATTGAGTTATATAGCAACTATAAAATTCAACACATAGGCCTAAGCACATAGATTATATTATTTGGACAGCCATGAGATACCAAGCAAAAACAAAAATAGAGAGAGAGAGTTATTTACATATTTACAGGTAAAAAGTTAGAATGATTTTCAGGAGTAACTAAGAATATGGAGAAGAATTTAAGAGTATAGGAATACCAGAAGTTCATTGATATTTATTTGTTAACAGACAAAGAAGGTCAGATTCACTATAAAGTATACCTAAAAGTACTAGAGAGGAATTTAACAATACATAAAAGAAATAGGGAAGAAATATGCAGTAGAGAAAAGTGTAATAATATGAGGTATAAGTTCATTGATCTGGGTGAGCTGAGAGAGGAGAGGGAGCGATCAAGTTGTGGTGGTACAAGAGCAAATTTTGAAGCTAAGTAGATGCAGTTTGAGTTTTTCTTTAAAGTGAGCAGGGTGGATAGTAGAGCATATGTCTTTAGGAAGTTTGTTCCAAGTTTGGGCTATAGAGCATTTATATAAGAGTTTGCCAACAGCTTTTTTTGGTTGAAGTAGTTGTTGGTTTGAGGTACGGAGAGCACAAGCAGGTTTATACATAGAGATGAAAGAAGAAAGAGCAAGACAAGATGATGGCTTGTAGAGTATAGAGTGTAGCATTTGCAATTGTGTAGACAACAGTATGTGAGGGAATTCTAGCCAGTTTAGGGATATAAGGGCTGTGAAGTGGTGTGTATTATGTGGAGAGTTTGTGATGAATCTTGCAATCTTGTGGTAAGTTTGCTGGAGTTTATTTAAGGTTGTGGTCTGAATATTAGTGAACAAGGGGCGGCATAGAGAAGTAATGGCAAAAGATAAGCTTGTGCTAGGAGGAATTTAGAATTTGGAGTAAGAAATTTTTTATTATGATAGAGTAGGCCTAATTTTTGGTTAGTCTTTTTTATGCAGTGGAGGTGGTGCTGATTAAATTTGCGTTCATCATCGATGATGACTCCAAGAAGTTTAGAGTGAGCATCTGGCTTTATAAGAGTGTTATTTGAGGAACTGATTGAGAAGGGTTTTTTGAGGTGAGACAGTGAGTGAGGGAGGAATAATAAGAGTTTTGTCTTTTTGGGGTTAAGGATAAGTAGGTTATCTATTAGCCATTGTTCAGTAGATAGGAACATTTGCTGAGTAAGGGAATGAAGTTCTGTGATGTTGTCAGAGATAGAGATGTGGGTAAAATCATCAGCATATTGGATGAAGGAGAATAGTTTACAAGATGTATGGAGGTCATTGGTGAAGATATTGAACTCTCTCTCTCTTTTTTGTTTTCTCTTGGTATCTCATGGCTGTCCAGATAATATAATCTATGTGCTCAGACCTATGTGTTGAATTTTATACTTACTGTATAACTCAGTTGCTTTAATATACTTTGTACTGAATGTTATAAATACTGTATAACTCAACTGCTTTAAATATCTTGATCTGTAATATGTTTTTTATTGACACTGTATAATTCGATTACTTTTTTCTTTTTTGTTACTGTAATTCTTGGAGCTTTTCTCCTCAGATCTACACTAAAATGGGCCAAAAGCCCAGCTGGACTAACCCGGTCAACAAATGTCAATAAATAAATAAGTGCACAAACACACAGGCAACCCAGTTGACTGCGATGAGAACAGAACCCCTACCTATCTAAGTACACAGACTATAGAAGTCTGTAGTTAAAGCAAGTTCCAGTCTGACTTGGAGAGTGTCAGACAACACTTTATAGGTGATGACATCTGCAGAGTCTGGTGTGGAGAAAATGGTAATTGCAGTGTCCTACATGTTGGTGTAAAACCCTCTCTGTAATGTCAAGCAAGTGCATGCACACACACTAAAAAAGTGATAAGGGTTGGGGTAAGAGAAAGAAATAGATAAATTTAGTACCATTATATGTGACATATAATGCATTATCACAATTATACAACTATTTTATTTGAAGTATTACATTTTAGTATACTTTCTAACAACTGCAAACTATAATTATGGCTTGCTCAAAGTAATCCTTGCAATGAGCATATATTGCGCACATGCTTGCTCCAATTATACAGATTACAGTAAACACCAGGATATGTATGCCAATTGTATAGATTTTAATTTATGTAATATTATTAAAGACTTACAGCATTGTATAGTTGTTACTTGTGGTATTTGAACCCACAATCTCTGACTACAGTCTTATACCTAACTTTTAAAGTCAGTTTGTGCTACAGACTTATGCATGCATACTTGCTGTCATAGTTAGGATATGCATGCTTACTTTGCTACTACTGTATAGAAAACTTTTTTCTTTAACTTTTAAAGCTAGAATAATACTTCTATTGTGCTGCATACATACCACTTGCTTCCCTCTGTCTCTCCAGATGATGAGCATGAGCTAGCCTATTTGCCAATATTTCAGATTAACTGTAAAAAGAAAAGAACAGAAGAGCATTATACATACCAGTTTTGCCTATATTTAGATTTCTATGTGTTATAAATCCCCTTTATTAGCATATTTAGAGAAAAAAAAACAGATAAATTTAGTGCCATTATATGTGACATATAATGTATTATCACAATTACCGTACTTCCTTACATTAAGGTGTTCCATGGCTTGCCTCACATCTTCTATTTTTGCTCCTGGCAAGCATAACACTATCCAATGTTCATTATCTTCTCTGCAAATATAAGTATCAGTTCCTCTAATAATTGAATCTTTAATTACAAGAATATCTTTGCTGACCAGCTCTGAAGAATCTTCAGCTTCTAATTCAATAATATCTGCTCTATCAGTTGTTATAATGGATAGATCATCATCACTATTAGTCTTATTAATCCCATTGTTTTCTTTGTGTATTAAGTTCTTATCCATCTGGCATTGTACATCCGCAGCTTGAGTCATGTAGTCAACAGCTGTCTTTCTCTTCTTTTTTCTTATAGTAATGTTCTTCAGTCCTTCCACGTTCAGTTTTGATTTCTTCCTTTTCACTTGCCTCTTCCCTATTTTTCCTACATTATCTTTTGGAAAAATGATGCATTTTTCTGTAGACTGAAGGTTTTCTGATTGAAGAATATTATCATTCCCTGTAACCTGTGTGTTATATAACAAAGTAGTGTCCTTTTTACTACATATTCTCTTTCCTTTACAGTCATTAATCAGTTTATTTTTCTTTCTTGTTACTTGTGGATTTCTTCCTTTCTTTTTTTTTGTTTATTTCTAAGTAAACTGGATCCTCAGATTGCTGAATATTTGCATCCAGAATTCCAACCTTGTCAGGGGCATCATCTTGTTTCATAGGGGTTGAATGATCTTTGCAGACAATAGATGCATAATTTCCTAAATGTGTTCTATTTGTTCTTTGCCTAACATTATTTATCTCACCAGTCCAGTCATTAATATATGAAACAACAGTTCTCCAAGCCATGCCAATTGCACAAGTGTCTACATCTAGATTTACTTCTAATGATGGTAAGCAAATCCTCCAACATTTTACACAAGGAACACAGATCACCAGTGTTATCAGCTGTTACTTTTAAATATGCATAGCATTTATTACACTGTACAAGATATTTGTGCATTAGCAAATGATTCATTTCATACTCATTTAAGCAATCCATATTCAACTTCAAACAAATAAAATATTGTAAAAAGAAAAGAATAATTAAAATCAGTTACCACAGAATTCAAAGAGAACTTAAATCAACTTCTATGACAAAAAATCATGTGAGCAATATGCAACTAAATACTAATGTAAGTACAGTAAAGTTGTTCTGACCATACAAGTTCTACAAGCCAGCCAAAAGCTGTAATTCCTCACTATCACTCACAGCCGCCCTTCTTTTTAGCAGTAAAGATCAATAAATCACAAACCAAGGTAGGATTGTTTAGATATGTTCAGGAGTTTCCTCTCTGCAGTCTGTGTGAATTTATAGCTGTCTAGGCCCCTTGAGGTGGCTAGACCTTGCCTGTCTAAAACCTATCCCTTCCTAACAACCAACAGTGACATTTAAGGTAAAAACAACAAAATATGAATCAAAGTAAATCTTGTTAACAAGCTATCCCTTCCTACCTACAAACAGTGAAAAACTGTGATAACAAATAAATTATAAATTCAAATAAAACTTCTCTTACCAGTCAGCTCCACAGTAAATTACAAAGCAAGGCAGGATTGTTTACATAGGCTCCAATTTCCTCCCACATTCCCAAGATATGCTGCAGGTGGATTGGGCATTCTAAATTCGCTCTAGGTGTGAGTAACACGAGCAGCCAAAAGGAGAAGAAGATGAAGATTAAATTTATATAAATGTACTTAAAATATTTTCATTAGTATGTTTCAAATGTTTACTTGTTTAAAATGTGTTTCAATAAGGTGCAATTGTTTTTAAAAAGGAAAAGGTTGCATGAGTATTTATATAGATATAGTAGCGCCATGTTACAGTTTAGCTATTCTAAGTGCTAAACATGCTGATTTTGTCATTTAACCCTAGGAGCTGGGAAGCATCAAGCAATAATTGCCAATATAATTCACTATATTCCAGCCTAGCTTCCCATGGTCCACCTCGTACTAATTTTTTTTATATCATTTTCCCGTTGTTGTACAGGATAATCATAGATTTGGAGTAATCTTTTAAATCAACCTTAAGGTTTATGTTAACTACTCATGAATTTTTAAGAATGGTCTGAAACTTGCTAAACCAAAACAGTGTAAGAAACTTCTCTGTGTGGAAGATTTTCAGTCCATATATTTCAGTTAATCACTGTATATTAATCAGATCAGCCAATAGTAGTAGAAGTAGCGAATGTAAACTTGTCTTAATTCAAAACAAAACAAAACAAAAAGTAATAATAGAAAATATATAATTGTACAGCATTACTAAGTATTCAAAAGTAATCCAAGCAAGGCAGGCATTCTGTTTCCAGTCGAAAATCCTTTATTAAGTACACAGACAAGCGATCCAAGTAAAACAAAAATAGAGTAATAATTTCCTCACAAGCTTTTTAAATATATATATACTTTTTATCAGGCATGGGAGTGGTTTATTGTGCTGTAAAACAAAGTGTTATTGGTACACATGTTAAATTCACATCCCTTCCCCCATCAGTGTGACATTCGAGCTGGTCCTGCCCTACTTAGTAGCTGTCATAATAATATATAACCCTTATGTACTTTAAAACCCTGACAACCTCTTTTATAATTTGGTAAATAAGTAACTGGTTAGCCTTTGTCAATAAACACATTTATAAGTTTAGGAAATTCTTTTTGAAATGTAAAATCATTAGAGATCAATCTAGACAACCTAATCAGTTGCCCTTTAACTAAACTATGCTTTTAATAAAATGGGAGATTACTGCTAAAGTGAAGGTAACGATCTGAAAAGGTGGACTTTCTAAATATATTTGATTCATACTTCACATCCAAGCAGTTGATAGAATCTGTACCCACTTTACTGGTAAATTGTAAAAATTGTTTAGTATTGTTAATTTACCTTAAAAATGTAATCAACTTTTGTTGTTCGCCTATCCAAATCATAAAAATGTCATCTGAAAAGTGTAGATAGGTCTTAATATGTAGCTTAAACAGCTGCCAATACCAGACGATTATGGGCAGGATTCAATAAACCCTGCTTGCTAAAACTGTGCGTTCGTCACAGTGTGATGTGCACATGATAACATGCTGATTTGTATGCAGTAACCAGCTCTACAGAATGTGTAGAGCCATGTAAACACTGTAAACATTGTGGCATGCTAATTAATGCATAAGCAGCTGAACTGTATGTTAATCAACCAATCCAGAATTTTGGAGCTATTCAACAAGGTATAATGCAATCATATACACTTAATGTGGTTTTTTGCCTTGTAGTCCAGAACTTATTGGAAAACAGCTGCAGAAACTACACAGCAAAGAAAGAATGCTAGGAGTTATTGCTGCTCTTCTGCATATGTATGTGCAACATGCTCAAGTCTATGCTGCTGTTGCTTCTGACAGACATTGGGTTAGGAGGAAAAGGGTATTTAGACCTTGTTTAACTTTTCATGGTCTCCATGAGGTGGAAATAGTGAACTTTACAGGGAGAATAGAGACACACTCCAGGAACCATTATTGAATCCTCAAATGATGTGGATACTCTACAAAAGGGCCTTACAGAAACAGATGCTTGGTGCCAGAGCCATGGGCTCAAGCTCAATGCCAAGAAATGTATAGTTATCCCCTTTGGGAAAAAAACATGTACCTGTGAATTACCATATAGGTGGCAGTACACTAAACACCCAAAGTGTGATAAGAGACTTAGGGACACAAGTGGACAGTGGTCTCACCTTCGATAACCACATTGCCACAACAGTCAGGAAATCCTTCTATGTGCCACACCTCATCACTAAGGGCTTTTCATCCAGAAAAAAGGAGGTCATTGTCCCACTGTACTCATCCCTCATTAGACCCATTATAGAATACAATGCCCCGTTTGGTATGTACCTCTCAAGACATCTGCAACAACTGGAAAGGCCGCAGAAATACCTCACTAAAAGAATCACAGGCCTAAAGCAGATGCCCTATGCTGACCGCCTTAAAAAACTCCAGCTATACCCTGTCGCATATCGTCTACTCAGAGGCGATCTCTGCTTAACATACAAGGCCAGGTCAAACCCAGAGCTGTTGAACATGCTACACTTAAAGAAATCCCAATCTCTCAGAGCCACATGCTCCAGGGATCTAAACCTTGTCATAACAATAAACAAAACATGTTGGAGGGATAGGTTCCTGACCTAGAGACTTCCCAGATTCTGGAATAGATTGCCCATACATGTCAAGCAGAGTGCCTCTTTGGCCCTCTTTAAAAGGAACTTTGATGATTGGATGGGAGAAAGAAAATTCACCCCAGGGATCACGTCAATCGCCCTGCTAGACAGGGGTCCAGGGAAGTAAATAGTGTGGGAAGAAATAGCCAGGGAATTGTTATGGCTAGGCTTGTATAGGCCCTAGGGCTGATAGCCTAGTACCAACCTATGAACCTATGAATAGCAAGGCCAAAGCAAGCTTAAAGTTTTCTTGGTGAGTTCTCATTTTCTTGGTGCTCACTGATTGCTCAGCACTTGACAAACTGCTCTGTACATGACACATTACACAGCCTCTCAGTCTGAATTGTCTCAACTGACTAATTTAAAAATATAACATTCAGTTGTTTAAAATAAATTGTTTTTCTGTCAATCAGCTGTTTAAACAATTTCCTAGCAAACAGGGACATTCCAATGACATTACTCACTGCTCACCTGAATCTCCACAGTTTGTACTTTAGAATGTCCGTCTCAAACATGAGCAGTTAGAACTGTGTCAAAGCAGTGACCAATTCTTTAAACATGTTTTTTAAACAGGAAAACACTCAACATTTCAAAACTTATTTACATTTTCACACTCAGGCATACTGGCATACAATACAAGTTAATCTAAGAATATTCACAAATCTCCTGCCAGACATACTAACACAGATGACAGTGTTTTCAGTTTCTTCACAAATCAACATTTGACTTGACTGTCTTCTGTAATATATATTTATGCAGTGCATTAGACAAATACATATGTAACCTTGAATCCAAAACATAGAAGCAAAGTGATCACTTGTACAGAGGGCGGGGTTGTGGGGAGAGTGGGCAGAAGACCAAGGCTGGCACCAAAGTAGTGAGTGTGTGTAAGTAAAAAACACAGGCAGGCAGGAATAGGTTCATAGTTTCATAGGTGTTTACTAGGCTAAAGACCACAAGGGCCTTTTTAAGCCTAGACATGCATCCCAAATCTCTGACAAGTTCTAATAAGTGTAAGCAGGGGCTTGGGAGATGAAACATTTACTAGCTAAGGCCTGGGAGATGAACCATTTACAGGTTACCTGTGTCTATTATAGACATAGGTGCCAAACCAAGGGATAAATTTCCTGTTCTCCATCCAATTGTCCAAGTCACATTTGAATAGGGTAGGGAGGAACCCTGCTTTAAATGGATGGGGAGCCTATTCCAGAGATAGGGCAATCTCTGGGATCCATACCTGTCTCTGCAGCAGGTTATATTTATATCATGGGCAAGGTTTAAGTCTTTTGAATGGGTAATTCTGGTGCTGTTTGTTTTGCGTATATGCAGGAGGTCCATCACAGTGGGGTCTGACAATGCCCTGTATGTTAGGCATAGACTCCCCTAAAAAAGCCTGTAGGAGACAGAATACAGGGATAGAACTTTGAGGTGGTCTGCATAGGATATTTTACTTAAGCCCTGTATTTGTTTAGAGAGGAACCACTGTGGACATTCAAATTGTTGGATATGTCTGGTTAGGTACATATCAAAGGGTCATTGTACTCAATGATAGGTCTGATGAATGTTAAATACTGTGGCGCAATGACTTCCTTGGACTTAGTTTATAAGTTGTGCAACATAGAATGATTTCCTCACTACTGTAGACACGTGATGGCCAAAGGCTAGATTACTATCTATGTGTGCCCAACTCCCTGACTACTGGGTCAACTCTAAGGGGTGTGTTGTCAATATGATAATTGCCAGGGGTGGATAACTTCCCAAAGAATACTATTATGTATTTCTTGGCATTTAATTTTAGTCCATGGCTCTGACAACAGTTGTTTGTCTGTGTCAGACCCTCCTGGAGAACATTTTTGTCAGTGTGGGATTCAATGACAGCTCCTAATTTACAATCATCTGCAAATTTAGTCAGCCAGAGACCACTGGCATTGGCCTTGACTTCTGAGAATTAAATGTCAAAAAGGAGTGATCCAAGGACTGATCCAGGAGGGACTAAACGTGTGACTGGTCTCTTTGTAGAGGTGGTCTCCCCATTTCTAACTTCCTGGGTCCTGTCTGCGAGCCAGTTGGCTATCCACCAGGTGACACATGAGTTTCTACCTAACCTCTTGAGTTTGTCAATGCCACAGGGTGGTATTGTGTCAAATGCCTTGACCAGGTCAGGATAGACAGTGTGAACCATTTTGCCCTTATACATTGCTTTGGTGACCTTCTCAAAGAAGTCCACCAGGTTGAGTAGGCACGATCTGCCCTTGACAAAACCAAACTGGGTTGAGACCAGTGTCTGGAATGTAGATATTATCAAATGGCCACTGATTCAGGATTACCTGCAACTCTCATTAATGCCTCAGGTAGCTGCTATGTGTGTGGGGTCTGTATGGGCACTCTGTGAAATGTTTGTGTGAGTGTCTGCATGAACACAGCCAATATGTGTACTAGCAGTATGTCCTAGCATGGCAGACAGGTGTGAGCCATACATGATAGAGGTATAAGTTCAGCATTATCACTCCTGACTGCGAGAACTGCCTCTGCCCAGAATTGCACTGGCATGTCCAATGCCATGGTCAGATGTGCTGATGCTAGCTGAATGTGAGTGATGTCTGCTGGAAGCGCTCTCTTTATGACTGATCCCAAGTTCACAACCCCATAGCCTACAATGTCTGGGTGTGGACACCTCAACCACTTATGGAACAGTGGAACTAGTACCACTAGGGCACAGCCATGTCAGCTAACACCAGATGATGTTGTGGCCCTATGGTCACATGGATGCTGTCATCCTCCCAGCAGACATTCCATTACAGACATTGCCCATTCCAGTGTGGCATTCATCAGATCCATTGAATTGGCCACATGGTGGAGGCAGTCATGCACATCAGATTGTGCATGTAACCCTAAGCATGTCTTCAGAGGCCCTGGTGGGACATGCCTGTGCCTCGATGATGACCCTACATATACACTGTGTGGCACATAATGACAAACCGGCATCAGATGGAGGGCAGACAACAGGCATCCTTTGAGCAACCACTGTGTGGCACCTCACTCACACTTTGGCTATGGGCAGACTCAGCTGGCACTGAAACCCCAGCAACCACACTACCGTGATCAACTGTGTCATCCTCAAACTGTCCACTATCTGAGGGCTCAGTGGAATAGGTATATGTAGGCATACTGACTGTGTCCGAAGTAAATCCAGGGGATATGTGAGTCACAAATAAAGTGTCAGACTGAGCCTCTGCACCCCCTGACTGTCCCTCCATTTGGCTGCCACCATCGTCATCATCATCATCATCATCATAATCAGAGCTTACCGATATGTCATCAAGTAGTAGAAGTCCTACACTTCCACTGTCAGGATCACCTGTGATAATAAGCAACAAACACAGGAATGAAATTACTCCTACACTAAATATTAACCCAAACTATCTGAATATAAGGTAACACTGGTCACACAATTTCAGATGCTACAGCAATACAGACACTCATTACACACTTTCTACACATACCAATAATATATCTAAATAATGTTTGGTAATAAGAAAATAAATATTTGCTTATCACTTGCAGGTGTCTCAACACTTTGCATGGAGGATGGGCCTGGAAGAAATGAAGCAGCAAAAGGATTGCAATTAATTATCACAATGTAAATAGCATAGGTACGGTGAATAAACAATTGGCTATATACCGTGTAAGAAATAGCTGTAACTGAAATTTGTCTGAACCGTCCCCACCCCACCACGTGTATTGCATCCCTTTCTTGTGTAACTATGAATTATCAATAGATACAGACATAAAACATGTATCAGCAAGCAGTAGAAGCAAAATTATATATCTTATTCTACAAGACAATATAATGTTGGCATATTTAAGCTTACTTGGAATCTGCTCCCTGGACACACTTGGCCTCCCAGCCACATCAGCACCATCATCAATCACACAGTACAAAGGCCCCCATGAGCTGTTGGGATCTCTGACAGTGGACATGAACTCCTTATTTGGTGTTAATGGTGGTTTGGTAGCAGGACCACCCCCTGTAACCAGCTGTTCTCTGACAACTGCAGCCATCTTCCTCCATGTTGATGAAATCATGTCAGTGGCCTGATGCTGCATCATAACTGTGACCACAGCCAGCAACTGAATTAACAACACTGACTACCTGGTTCCACATGTCCTTTCTGGCAGTCATATCCCTCCAGCCTCTTTCTAGTAGGAAGACTCCAAGGGGCTTCAGAGTCTGGATGATGACCTCATTCTCGGCCTCACTAAAATCATTTTTTTATGGATTTGCTGTCCTGGGTGCTATAATCCTATGTGACATAAAACAGAGAAGGACAAATCCCATTAATAGCATATAACTAATGTATTTTTTCCAAAAAATAATCATGATGTATACCATTGTCAACATAAAGCACTTGAAAAACACTTCTCATTTAGGACAACAGAATGGTAGGTTGTCCAAGTTTTGAACAAACCCAGGAACAGCACATAAGTAAATGCTTTATGTTTCCCAACAAATAATCAGAGGCTGTGCACCCACTGTCAACATAAAGAACTTGAAATGCACTTCTAATTTAGGACACCAGAATGGTAGATTGCAGCACCCCACCCTTCAACACAAATGTAAAGGTCCAGACAAACACCACCATTCTGTTAACATTCCTATACTGAAGCATACAATTATGTCATTCATTCCTGGATAACAGTATTGCTAAATAGTCAAGAATGCAAATTAGGAATACCAGTCAATTTTCAAACTGTCTCCACCACTGCTGTGGAGGCTGCCCTTGGGCATCTCAGAAGCCTAAAACCACTGTCAGTCACATGTACAACCCCTTGCATTTTATGAAAAACTTACAGTTTTCTGAAATCCCATGTGAAATTGCAAAAGAAATGGTAAGAACATACTTGTGCTGTAAGCATAACCTCTGTATCTTACAAAATGTAAATACCTGCAAAGACTACCTATGCCAACAGTAAAGTATAAGACGTGCTTACAGATCAACCTTAATTTCTCTGCTGGTTATATAATTACATTTCTAAAAGGTTACAATCTAAATGCCCTTAAATAATAGATACATACCTTAGCAAAATAAATGTTTCTCTGCAGAGAAATCTTCAAAGAAATACAGATGTTTCTGTTTTGTTGAATCAAGTCTCCTCACCTTCAAGTTCCCTAGCTACAAGGTTACCTTTTTATAGTGTAGATCCAGCCTTCTGAGCATTGTGAAGATATTAATGAGGTGTGAGTTTATTAGAATTGCTGAATACCAAACTTTTGACTTTATGCAGCAGATGTAAACCATTGTTAGGTGCTGGTGGCTTGCAACTGTGAATTATTAGTGTGAGTGAAGGAAAACACAATAGCAATTCAGGCACTCTTCACTGCAGTGGGTGTGTCAGGGATGATACCCTTACAAAGTGTGGAACTAACTTCATTGAGCTTTTAAATAAATCAAATACCACACGTATATTTTTTGGCCATAATAACACGTCACCTGCCTTTGGTAAAAACTGTTGTTCACTGTTTATGTATTTGTGTCACACCTTGAAAGAAAAATGATAGCAAATGCACTACAGATTGTATGTCTGATATAAAGCAGAGATAAGGGAAAAATGACAAGAATACAAAGAGAAGACAGAGCTGCATTTTTGCAAACATATTCATAATTGTGTGATCACTCATTGCACTAAATATGTTAGCCACATATGTACAACCAAGAATGTCCAACTGTTCAGCCCCAGAACTTGAACCAAAGCATCAAAGGCGGTGGTGTTTCTATATTCATAAAGGATGCGCACACCTCCAGACTGGTAGCCCAACAAAACACATCAGAGATACTTCAGGTGCAGCTAACATTGGGTAAGACAGAGATTCAGGTCATAGCCTGCTATAGGTTCCCAACAATGTCCCAAGACTCGCACTCCACGTTCCTAAGCAAATTGGAGAATATTAGGGTCCAACCTAACACTCTCATACTGGACGACATCAACTACCCCACCATTAACTGGGAAAACTACTCATGCACCAGTACACTTTCCCAACATTTCCTGGAATTCATTAATTCAAATGCCCTGGACCAGCTTGTTCTTATCCCCACTAGAGGTAGCACCATCCTTGACCTGGTCATTACTAACATGGGTGACTGTTGCTCTACACCAATAGTTAACTCCTCCCTGGTTAGATCTGACCACAATCTAATCACCCTGGAAATCCACACCCCCCCTCAAAGGTAACAACCATGAAAAACCTCTCCAAAGCTAATTTTGGGCTCCTAAAAACAGAGGTGGCTAACTTCATGGCACCCATGCAAATGGAGAATAGTTGCATGACTGCTGAAGCATACACCAATGCACTGTACAAACATGTACACAAATGCATGGATCTCGCCATCTGCAATAGAAGCAAGATGCTCTCCTCCAAAAAAAGGAAGCCAATCTGGTGGTCTTCTGCCATAAACAATCTCTACAACAGAAGGAGGAAACTGATGCGGAATAAGGTGAAGTCCCAAGACTGGAAAAACTCCCTTATCAGCCTCAACAAAAAGTTGAGATCCCTCATCAAATTCTCTAAAGCTAGCTATGAAAACAGAATTGCAGCAGATAGTAAAGACAGCAACAAGGCCTTCTATAGTTATATAAAAAATCTCCATGACAATACCTAGATTTGATCTGAGCTACTGCACAATGGTACCTCCTATACCAAGCCAACAGATATTGCCAATATACTGAACGACAGATTCAGTGCCAACTTTACCCCCCTCTCTCCTCCCCCAAAGGACCAATCACAATACCAGTAGATTGCCAGGCACCCAGTATTACTGCTGCACAGGTTAAAACAGCACTGTCCAAGGCCAAGTATACAGCTTTCATGGGACCTGACAATATCCCTGCTGTGTTCTACATGAACTACAGAGTGAACTGGCATCTCACCTGTGTGGCCTGTTCAATCACAGCCTCATCTCAGACTTCATCCCTACTGAATGGTGCACTGCTACAGTCATCCCTCTCGACAAAGGAGGAGCGACTACAGACCCTGGGAACTATCGCCCCATTAGCCTGACAAGTCTAATATGCAAAGCTATGGAATGCATCATCATGGACCTAATAAACAAGGATATAGGGAATCTCCAAAATCTGGATCCCACACAGTTTGGTTTTGTGAAGGGTAGATCATGCCTGCTCAACTTAGTCGACTTCTTTGAGTCAGTCACTAGAGTTGTGGATGAAGGCAAGGTGGTTCATACAGCCTACCTTGATCTGGCCAAGGCGTTTGATACCATTCCCCATTCAGGAATTATAGAAAAACTCACTAAGCTAGGCATCAACCCCTATATCACTAGGTGGGTTGTAAACTGGCTCACAGATAGAACCCACAGTGTGAAAGTAATGGACTGCCAACCAGTCACGAGTGGAGTCCTAAAGGGTTCGGTTCTGGGTCCTCTCCTGTTTGGTATCTACTTCTCTGAAGTCCAGGCCAACACAAAGGGTCTCTGGCTGACAAAGTTCTCAGATGATTGCAAGTTGGGAGCTATTATTATCTCTCCAAGTGATGTTGACATCCTACAGCAAGGTCTCACTGAGACCAAGGACTGGTGTCAGAACCATGACCTTAAGCTCAATGCCAAACAATGTGCCGTCATCCCCTTTGGGAAAAACTCAGTTCCCATGAATTACCACAACGATGGTAGTCCTCTGAACACAGAAGGTATTGTAAGAGATCTGGGAATGCAGGTTGACAGCAGCCTCTCTTTTGACGACCACATTGCCACTGTGGTCAGAAAGTCCTTGTATGTGGCACATCTCATTACAAAGGGTTTTGCATCCAGGAAGAAAGAAGTCATTGTCTCCCTCTACTCTTCCCTCATTAGGCCAATCATCGAGTACAATGCCCCATTTGGCATGTACCTCACTAGATACCTGCAAAAACTGGAGAGGCACAAACGTACCTCACAAAGAGGCTCCAAGGCCTTAAACACTTGTCCTATATGGACAGACTTAAAAAACTCCAACTATTCTCTGTGTCATATCACCTACTTAGAGGCGATCTCAGATTGACATACAAAGCCATGTCTGATCCAGCTCTGTTAGAAATGCTACATCTAAAGAAATTCCAATCCCTCAGCACCACACACTCCAGTGACCTCAACCTCATTACCACAATCAACTGACTATGCCGTTGGGACAGGTTCATAACCCAGAGACTGCCCTTGCTATGGAAAAAACTTCCCATACATGTCAAACAGAGCACCTCACTGGCCCTCTTCAAAAGAAACCTTGATGAGTGAATGGAAAATAGAAAATTCACCCTGGGGATCACTCTAGGGGGTCTACTCAACAGAGGCACTGGGAACTAAGGTTGGGTGGCATGATGTCAGGGTAATCCTATGGGCTAGTTTTGTAAAGGCTCCAGGGCCATTAGCCTAGTACACACCTATGAACCTATAAACCTATGAACTTTTAATACTGGATATGAAATGTGAATTGCCTGTATGCACATGATTTGATTGGTATTGCAAAGTTGTGTCTGTGGCAAAGACAGATAACCCACTACAATTGTGTTGTGGAAGTGCAGTAGTCTGATGGTTCAAATCCAGAGCTTTCTAATTGTTTAACCTTTGTTCCTTTTTTCATCCCTTTTTTTCTCATGTGCATGGCATGTAACAGAGCGCAAACATGGTTAGTTGCTTAAAAAGTGAAATTTAATTTCAGTCATACTACAGAGTGCAAACTCACTTAGCGGCATTGTGTGTCATCAGTAGTCAGCAACATGGATGGTAATGACTGCAGAAATTCCACCTGTTACCTAACTGTCTCTGTGGCACAAGCGGTAAATTCATTAAGCTAAAAAAGAAGAGAGAACATAGATAAAACATGGTTGGAGTCCCACTGTAGTTATTTTTAATGAGGAAGGATCAAAATATGTATTTACGCAAGTAATACATGTTCCCTATTGTCTTTTACATTTGCGTGTTGCCTGACTAGTCACAAACAGGGCTTACTACTTAAGGAAAAAAATTGAAAAATATAATTTGGTTTAACTTCCTTTGCGCAAACTGCCTCAGACACAATGCATGGCTGTCGGCACTCTGGACAGTAGTGAGTGTGGAAAACACTTGCTGCCCAGCTTTCCCTGTGGCACCAGGTATAAGTACAATCAGTTTATGGTCAGAAAACAGGTGTGCTATGGCTCAAATTCTGCATACTTCACATTTTTAGTAAGAGTGTCCCACTGTAATTTTTCAAAAAGCTTTGATTATAAAGGTAATAGATATATATAGCAGGTTGATTGACAAAAACATATCAGTACTGCATGCATACACATGCTTTTGTATGCATCATATGTGTTACGTGTGTAACTGATTTAGCATGACAGTGATGATTATGTAATAAAATATGGAGTTTCATATCTGTGATGGATACAATAGTTTACTGACAAACATCTATACTCTTCCCATAAGCCAAGTATAACTGTAAAACAGACTGCATTGTGAGGTAAGTATCATAGCTCCAAACTCTGTTAATAAAGTCATGTTAGTCTATCCATTTCCAGTATATTGTCAGACATTAGTCCTGCATCACACTTGAGAATGCATAAGCCAGGATCTTTTAATGTCGCACAAATACAGACCTAATCGAAGCACAGCACCAGTCACTATTTAAGCTGTATATCTGCAATGACCATGGTTGGTAAGCACATCTTCTGTAGCAATGATGAATAATCTCCTCTGTGGAAACAGAGAAGCTTCTGAGACCCATCCTTGATTGTTGTGAGATAGTCCTTAGGGACACTAAACACTTCTTGCAAGATTTGTATGTGTTTAATAGACAGAATTTTGTTCCCAATGACTCTTTATTTGTTACCTTAGATGTGGTGTCATTATTTACAGTGATCCTGAACTATGAGGGCATGTAATTAATCAAAGCATATTTGATTGAGAATAGTGGTTATGACATCAGACAAATTGAACTGGTTTGTTTGTTTATTGAGGTTGCCCTTGAAAATGACGTGTTTATATTTGATGGAGGCTATTATTTACAGAGATCTGGTGTAACTATGGACACTTCTTGTGCCAATAGCTACACCAATATGGTCTTGGTGCAGTGGGAGAGCCAAGTGTATTTTACTTCAGAGGGATATAGTCACCTTATAGAATTTTATCGTTGTTTTGTGGATGACATATTTCTGGTAGGGGTGGCACGTCTGATGAGCTTGGAAGTTTTTTGACATTTTGCACACCACTACTAGTTTTCTCAGATTTTCTGCTAATTATTATAGTTCAGCCATTGATTTTTTTGGATGTTAGACTTTACTGGGAATCAGATTCTACCTTTACTACTAGTTTGTACAGGAAGGATTGTCATAAATGTTCACTGTTATATCGATCTAGCATGCACTTCACACACATTTCATAATGTAGTTAGGGATCAGAGTATGAGGACCTCCAGGTTGAATGTAAAGGATGGTGATTTCCTAAGGGATTTGGATTCCCATAGGCGAGACTTTATTAGTCGAGGATATAGTGCAGGTGAGACTGAAGATGGTATTGCGTTTAGTGTGGCAACTACGCATACCAGATCTAAAGCATATTTTTCTACATCATTTCGGGATTTTGGGACTAGTTTGTCTCATATATCTGAATAATCAAAAGTAAAATAATACTAGCAACTAAAGGTCAGTCTATAATGAAAAAAACACAAGCAAACAAAATAACAGTCCAACCACCAAGGCTGATGATATATAATCCAAAAACGAGCAAAATGAGCAACAGTTGTATACGTTTTAAACAGAAACGTTAATGCCACAGGATAAGCGCTTTCACAAAATATGCTTCTTCATCATCTACAAAAACAAACTAAAAAGCTGCTGACATTTAAAATACAAAAAAAAAAAAAACAAGCAAAAAACACAAATAATTAATTATGTAACGGACAAGCCTTCAATGCAAGCTTTAAAGGTATAGTGAAATTTAGTCCAGGGATTCTATGTGCCTGCAGTGTTGCTATCCATTTCATTTCTAACCATTCAGTTTTGTTGAAAACATCCCCTCCCCTTAAATTATCTTTTAAGATCTCTAGGATAGTAAACCTAAAAGTACGCCAATTATTACTACTAATGTGCTTATAGAGAGCATTTATGCTGTTCTTCCTCCTGATGTCCCCTAAATGTTGTAAAACCCTTTCTTTTAACTTCTGGTTTATCTTGCCTCCATAGAATGACTCACATTCTATGGAACTGGCTAGATAGACTAAATTAGTAGACTTACAATCAGCATATAAATTAAACGTGTATCTCTTATTTGTAGTAGGATGAACAAAAGTATTAACACAAGACATATGACTACAAGCTTTACACAATCTACAAGGAAACATACCCATCCTAGCTGTTCTACATTTCCTAAAAGTTTATAACAAAGCTGTCTCATTAGTGATAAATTATTTCTGTAAATAAAGCTGGGTGTGTCTCCTACTATTTCATGGATCTTCTCATCCAATTGTAGAATTGACCAATTCCACCTTATAACCTCACAAACTGACTGCATATTGCTACTATGTTTTAACAAAAAAACACATCTGGGTCTGTTAGTGGTATATCTCTGAGCAATTGACCGATCCCGGTATAAATAGGGTCTACCTGTGGTGTACCTCAAATCAGATGCTTCCTTTAATTTATCTTTTACATCAGTCAACCTATACCTTCTATTCACAAATTCATTAGCTAGTACATTGTTCACTTGCTTATAATCATAGTCTCTAGTATACGACCGAGAGACACGTAAAAACTGTCCTTTTAAAACATTGTTAAATATTCTATTTGAATGCATACTATGTCTAGAAAGAAGACAATTTTTTCTACATTTTTTTCTAAACATTAACATGTCAATACATCCATCTTTCCTACGCACTGAAGTAGCATCCAAGAAGTCAATGCGTTCAGTAGAAAAATTCATAAAAACCTAAAAAATGAACTACTACCTTTTAAATATTTCAGAAAATCACATAGCAACTGCTGTGTGCCATACATAAAATAATTATGTCACCAACAAAACACTTGTAATATATAAGATGATCACTAAAACATGTTCAGTAAAAACATTAGCCTCCCAGTCATCCAGCACCAAATTGGCATAACTGTTCACACAGGGTGTGCCGATGGCAACACCCTGCTTCTGTAAATAAAACTTGCCATCAAAAATAATAACATTATGGTGCAAGATC
Source organism: Protopterus annectens (assembly GCF_019279795.1). Taxonomy (NCBI): domain Eukaryota; kingdom Metazoa; phylum Chordata; order Ceratodontiformes; family Protopteridae; genus Protopterus; species Protopterus annectens. The sequence continues at coordinate 1,546,623,048 of NC_056743.1, read as the reverse complement.
AAATCCAGTAAAACACAAATTAATTCAATTCATTCATGTGACAAATTACTAAAGCCATTCAAAAAGAATGTATAGAATCAATTCCAAAGCTATTCAGTATTATAGTAAATAAAGTATTGTTGTTCAACAAAAATGGACAACGATTCGGTGACCCACCCCTGCCCTGCTACAATGGGTCATAGAGGTGGCTTGACCCTCCTTTTATGTATTTTAGGAAGACCATGCAGGGAGTTAGTCAGTGGATGCTCAACCAATAGAAATTCATATAGTTCCTTAGTTAACATGTTTGTCAATAACAAATCATATAAAGAAGCATGAACTTCTTGTATATGGTTAGTTCGTGTCCATGTATAGAATCAATTCCAAAGCTATTCAGTATTATAGTAAATAAAGTATTGATATCCAACGTGACAAATATAAAAATCCTATAAATATCATCTAAACCTCACATACATTCCCCAAATGTCTGAAGAAAATCTTCCGTGTCCCTTATTACAGCTGGAGCCTTCTTCAAATACAGTTTCAATTGTTGTTCAACAAAAATGGACAACGATTCGGTGACCCACCCCTGCCCTGCTACAATGGGTCATAGAGGTGGCTTGACCCTCCTTTTATGTATTTTAGGAAGACCATGCAGGGAGTTAGTCAGTGGATGCTCAACCAATAGAAATTCATATAGTTCCTTAGTTAACATGTTTGTCAATAACAAATCATATAAAGAAGCATGAACTTCTTGTATATGGTTAGTTCGTGTCCATGACAACAATCACTCCACCTTTGTCGGCAGGGCTTATACAAATCTCACTATTGTCAATTAATTGCTTAAGTGCTGCATGTTCTTCTCCAGTAAACTTATAAAAAGTCCTAGTAGTAGGTTTCTCTAACATTGCATATAGGTCATTCTCACAAACTTTAAGAAATGCCTCAACAGTAGAGGGGAGTTACAGGTTAAATAAACTATGTTTCTTTAATGCTACTGCTGGTCGCTGTTCATTATTATGAAATAAAACCTTCAATGCCACTTCCCTAGTAAATTTCTGTAGATCAATTAAAACCTCACTGACCATGGAGGGTTTAGCAGGAATAAAGGATAAACCATAATTCAAAACCTTACATTGTACATCCGATAAACCCACTGATGAAATGTTAACTACTAATGTCTCATTTGTTTCTGCCACACTTCTCTCTTCTGTTGTTCTGCTGAGAATCTGTGCCATTTGTGTCCTCGGCTGAGTGAATGTGTAGGCAATGGATTGATCAACAACCTCAGGGGAGCTGAGCGCCACAGGAAAAAATTGAAGCTCCAGTACCAGGATTCTTTGGTCTGGCTCCTCCCTTTTTAAACTGGGAGGTCGATTTTTTGGATGATAAAGACACCATATATCTGATGTTATGGTACCTATGTATTATAGTAGTAATACCAAGGCAATTAAAGATATATTCAAAAAACATTGACCGATATTGTTGGCTGATGAGGGGATTAAGGGTATTGATGGTTCTAAGGCTATTTTCTGCTATAAGAATAGGAAATCTTTTAAGGCTGAGGCTAATTGTCAAACTAGTGAACTTGTTTACCTAGTTCATTGTATAGCATGTCAAAGCTTTTACTTAGGAAAAACTAATAGGAGTCTCAATAAAAGGATTAAGGAACCTATTTATACTAGAAAGGGTAAGAGCAGTAGTACCCTTGCCAAACATACTAATAGTAAAGGTAACATGCATGAGTTTAAGTTTTTAGTGTTAGACTGTCTGGTTTGTAATGGCTGTATGGGTGACTTTGGTAATACTACTGAAATGACTGAATTAAGGTGGATTATCACCTTATGAGCTGACAGCAGATTGGGACATAATGAACAAGTCCCTTTGAAACCTGTATTGAAGTCATGGAGAATGCTGAGGTGACTACACATTTATGTGGTTATTTTATTACATTATTAGGTGGTATATGTTTAAATTCTACAATTTTTTAGGATTTTTACTGACAATACCATGAATAATAATATTGTTTTAAGCCTGCATTTTTTTATTTTTTTTTTAATTTTTGTTTTAGTATAATGTGTATGTGTTGCTTTAATTTGTTTTTACTTTGGAGATTACATTGTTTTAAGCTTAGTGTATGGCTGGGTAGTTTCGTTTGTTAGTTAGTAACCCTGAATACCTTGTGTAGGATTGGTTAGTTAGATTTAAATGGTTGAGCTGTTTCCTATATATGTAATTTATTTTATATTATTTGTTTGGTCTGATGAAGCATTTGATAAACGTGAAAGTGCTTACCTATTTAATAAAGTTTGTGAATTTATTTACTGAGTGCTGTCTTTTTGCAGAAATGTTTTCATAGCTTTTAAGCTGTGTTTCAGTGTCCATTTTGTATTGTTTTAAATACTTGTTTTTATCAGTCACTGTTTATCCCTGTTGGACTTTGTTTATTGTTTTCTTACCTCTGTGGAAATGTATGCATTCCCTTTTACATAAGTTTGAATCCTACATTGTACAAACTAATTTTAGCACTGTGTAAGTCCCACAAAATATGTGCCTAGTCATCCCATTGATCCCTCCAAAGTTATGGCTAAAAGACAAGTCATTTAGCATTTCAGTGTTGACCAGTGGATAAAATGTGACCAGGTGTAGTAGCATGCATGCCATAAATCAATGCCGAATGTCACATCATCATTGCTATTTCAAAAATTCCCTTCATCTTTGTTTGACAATATTTCTCTTTGCTTATCATTGCTCAAAAACAGTTGGCATGGTTGTGTGTGTTTGGCACTGGTCGTAAAATGCAATATCACAAATTGGCGAGAAACCATTGCAACTTTTTGGAGGACCTTTGCAGACATGGCAGGAAATGAGAAGAATGGTGCCAAATTCAGGGTACAGAGGTTGGGTGTAGAGGGGTCAAAAATATTTGTTGCACTTGTTTTGAAGCTCTGCAGACATAGGCTGCTGCAGGGGGACTATACCAGGTCTCAGTATAAGGCTGAGGCTTGTAACAGCCTAGCCAAGGCTGTCTCTAGTGACATGCATCCCAAATCTCTGACAGATTTTGATACCCTTGATAAGTGTAAGCACTGGCCTGGGACATGAACCATTTATAGGTAACCTCTGTCCATTAGAGACATAGGTGCCAAACCAGGGATATATTTCCAGTTTCCATCCAGTTGTCCAAGTTGCACTTAAATTGGGTTAGGGAGGAACTCTGTTTCGGGTCTATATTAGAAGAGCGAAGTGACTTAAGAGCAAACACTCTTTTGTCGACATGTAAAACTTGAAGTATGAAAAGAGAGAAGTTATGGAACAGTGATTTTTTTCCCAGGGAAAAAAAAATTGCTGTTCCAAAAAAAAAAAATGATAAAGACAAAATAAAGTGGCGGGCTTTGCCCACACCCCCCTACTTAAATATACCAACTCCAAGATCACACCACAGTAGAGAAAACAGCAAAGTCCCGAGAATGGCCCAACAATTTTTTTCCCTGGGAAAAAAAATCACTGTTCCCTAACTTTGCTGTTTTCAGACCTCGGGTCTACAAAAAGCATTCGCTCTTAAGTTGCTTCGCTCTTCTAATATATACCCCTCTGTTTCACATAGATGGGGAGCCTGTTCCATAGATGGGGCAGTCTCTAGGATACATACCTATTTCTCCAGCAGGTCATATTTAGGCAAGGTTTAAGTCTTTAGAATGGGTAATTCTGGTACTGTTTGTTATATGGATATGCAGGAACTCCATCAGAGTGGGGTCTGACAATGCCCTGTATGCCAGGCATAGATCTCCCCTCAAAAGCTTGTAAGAGACAGAATACAGAGATAGGGCCATGAGGCAGTATGCATAGGACATATTACTTATGCCCTGTATTCATTTAGTGAAGAACCTTTGTAGGCATTCTAATTGTTGGATATGCCTGGTTCGGTACATACCAAAGGGGGAATTGTACTCAATGATATGTCTGATGAATGCCGAATACAATGGAACAATGACTTCCTTGGACTTAGATGCCATACCTTTGTTAATAAGTTGCGCAACATGGAATGATTTCCTCACTACTGTAGACACGTGATGATCAAAGGCTTGATTACTATCTATGTGTGTCCCTAAGTCCCTGACTACTTTTTTTTCTTTTTTATTTATTTAACATTTGTTTACTGGGAAAGTCTGACTTGGAACAAAGCCAATTTTCAGCAGAGGCCCAGGAAGAAATGCTCCAGATGCATGTCTTTGTTACGTGGGAGGAAACCGGAGCACCTGGAGAGATCCACACAAATGCAGGGAGGACATGCAGACTCTGTACAGGAGGCACATCAGCTGAGAATCGAACCAAAGAACCTCTTGTTGTGAGGTGACAACACAACTGCTGCATCACTGTGCCATCTAGGCCACTACTGGGTTAACTCTAAGGGGTGTGTTGTCAATGTGATAGTTACCAGGGATAGACGACTTCCCAAAGGATACAATTATGCATTTCTTGGCACTTAGTTTTAGTCCATGGCTCTGATACCAGTTGTTTGTCTGTGTCATCTCCTCCTGCAGAACATTTGTGTCAGTGTGAGATTCAATGGCAGTGCCTCATTTGCAATCATCTACAAATTTAGTCAGCCAGAGGCCACTGACATTGGCCTTGACTTCTGAGAAAAAAATGCCAAAAAGGAGTAGTCCTAGGATTGATCCCTGAGGGACTTCACTTGTGACTGGCCTCTTTGTAGAGGTGGACTCCACAATTCTAACTTCCTGAGTCCTGTCTGTGAGCTAGTTGGCTATCCACCGGGTGACATATGGGTTTGTACCTAACCTCTTGAGTTTGTCAACAATACCCGAGTGGGGTACTGTGTCAAATGCCTTTGCCAGATCAGGGTAGGCAGTGTGAGCAACTTTGCCCTCATCCATTGCTTTGGTGACCTTCACAAAGAAGTCCGCCAGGCTGAGTAAGCATGATTTGCCCTTGACAAAACCAAACTGGGTTGGGTTCAGTGTCTGGAGGTTTACTATATCTCTGCTGATCATCTCCATGATAATTCTTTCCATGGCTTTACATATAAGACTAGTGAGACTTATGTGTCTGTAGTTTCCAGGGTCTGTAGATGGCCCACCTTTGTGCAGAGGGATGACTGTTGCCTTTCTCCATTCATGAGGCATGAAGCCTGTTTGGAGGCTACAGTTAAATAGCAATTCCAGAGGCCCTGATAGGTCATGTTTCATGCTATTAAGAAAGCATCCTGGGATATTGTCTGGGCCCATTGATGCAGTGTTCTTGGTGTTAGAGAGAACATTAAGGACCTGTTCCCTAGTGATAGTAGGAGAAGTTATATTTGATGACATTTCCTGAGGGAAGGTTGAGGAGGAGAGAGGGGTAAAGCTGGAGGTGAATTTATCAGCCCGGAGATTTGTTATATCTTCTGGCGCAGTATCGGTGGCTCCATTTACAGTGAGCTCTGCACACAATTATGTATTGCTTTTGAGGCTGTGAACATATCTAAATAATGCATTGTGGCTGTCCTTGGCCTGGGAGGCCAAACTTACCTCAGATGTGGTTTTGGTAGACTTTATTTGTCCTCTGAGTTGTTTGTTTAATTTGATGAGAGTGCTTTTATCCTGCTGGGTGCTGCACCTCCTAAATTTTGCCATGATTTTCTTCCTCCTGTTATATAGTCAATTGATTTTGTTATTCCACCAAGGTGGCTTGTTTTTTGAGGGGTTTATGGGGGCTTGAAACTTTGCCAGGTTCTCACTTAATAGCAGGAGGTTAGCCTTAGAATAGTTCCTGAATATTCCAGGTTTAGCTCGGGGTCCAGGTTTTATTTTTACTTCAAAGGAGACCATTTTGTGGTCTGACCTTACCAGGGAAGGCATTACAGTATGGGGTGTGCAGCAGTCTCCCATATTAGTGAGGACCAGATCCAGTATGGTTGCATCCCTGGTTGGTGTATTGACTATCTGGTCCAGGGAGTTTGTATTTACAAAATCCAGGAATCTCTGTGCATTTACTTTTGTTGTCATATAAGATAGTTAATAGTGGGGTAATTAAAGTCATCCATGAATATGGTATTGGACTGGATGGTTAGTGTTTCTCATAAGTTTAAATACATGGTATGGTCTTCCTGGGTCATAGAGGGGGACCTATAGCTTGCTAAGAAGTGATACTGGATTTTACCTATGGTGATTTGAACATGGATCAGCTGAAGTGCATTGTCCTGTCTGACTAGCCTTGAAGTATATTTATTTTTGATGTAAATAGAGACACCTCCACCTTTAGTCCCTGCCTGTGAAGTAGCTGGCCTAAATGTGTGGAAGGCATTATAATCTTGCACTGCTGGTGTGCTCTCTGTGGCTTTAAACCATGTCTCAGTGACCGCACAGACATCACCATTCTCTAGGTTAAAGAGATCTTCTAGGGAGTGGAGTTTTTTGCTTAGACTCCTAGCATTGAGAAGTAATACCTTTAGATTTTCTTGTAATAAAGATATTGCAATAAATGTCTTGTGATTCCATAGATCAGTATCACCTTCAGCATGCATATCTTAACTGAAACAGCAAGCATGGATGCTGTCTGCTGTAGCTCTTGGTAATTGTAGTGGCAGTCTAATAGTGTATTCTGATTATTTATTTATTTACTTATTTATTTGATGTTTGTTTATCTGGATGATCTGACTGGGCACAGTCCCATTTTCAGCGGAAGCCCAGGGGGAGGGGGACCCGAAAAGATACAAATAAATGTTACATAGTTTATAAACGTATTCAGTAGTAGCATAAACAGAACGCAATTTATACATGATATACTAAGATATACATAAAAAGTATATTATGGAGCATAACTAATACATAAAAAAGTAGGAAATAAACAATTGTTGCATTTGTAATGCAGCTTCTAAACATGAATTATGATAGATATGACTATGTCAACTTTATATAGTATACAAAGCACAGTATAATGTGTAGGTGGTGAGTTCTGAAGCAATGAGATAATTAGAGTAATTGTGAGAAGACTGAAACAGAGTATCTAGAGAGAGAGAGAAAGTAAGGTGATAAGTATGGTGAGTTTATAGGTGATATAAGTTAGACATATATCATGTATACAGTAAACATCTACAGAGGACAATAGATAACATATGTATGGGAAAAGCAATACAGCTGGATGTCAATCAGGAGTTAGACAAGCAGAGCCAAGAATTAGATAGATGGGACTTTAGAAGTAATTTGAACTGTGAAGGATTGGCAGTGGTCATGATGTGCTGGGGGGTTAAGTTCCAAATCATGGAGATTCGAGTAGAGTACAGAGCATCTCCATAGTGATTGTTAGCTTTTGTAACTTGAAATAGGAGTTTGTCAGAAATCTCAGGTGCCTTCGGTTAGACTGTGGCTGAAGTAGATTACAGAGTGCAGAACACTTGTCAGGCTCATATATTATGCCATGGGAAATTGTAAGTTGGGTGAGAGTTAGGTAATTAGGTAACTCAAGCCAATTTAGTTGACAGATTATGTGGGTTCAGTTCTCAAAAGTGAACTATAGATTCACATTCAACAAGTATAATTTCTACATTTTATATGCAGCAATATGGGCTTTAATGCCATGGTGTTAAGTTAATCTGCAGTATCTTTTCAATCATATATGGACTATATGCATATTCCAATGATTACTTGTAACAAATCACAGTCATTTCTTTATTTTGAACACTGTATAGCTAGTATAATAATAAAAAAAATATTTATTGTAATAAAGCATGAATGTGACATATCACGTTTCTAATCATCACTTTTTATTTTTGTCTCACTGCACCTTGTATGTCTCTTTTTGATTTTTTTTTTTGTGTGTTAACTGGCAATATACCATTCTGATGTCATGCCTTTCTGACAACAAACCAAATTATTTTCAGAACAGGAAAGTAGGCCAACTGCTGCGGCTCAGCCTGCCAACCTTCCACTGGCTGCTGCACAAACATCCAGTAACTCTGGGACGCAACCCAACAGTACTTCTTCCACAGCCCCTGCCCTACCTGGCCCATCCACATCAGGTAGCATTGCCCTGTCTGCTGGTGCATTGGTTCCCACTGGAACTATTGGTGGAGGAGGTGATTACATAATCTACCAGCAGCTGCCAGGGATGGTGTGTGATGTCATAGAAACTGGCCTTAGTGTCCACATCAGCCACTTGGAGTGGTTACTCATTAAAATAGAAAAGAGACTCACACATCAAGCAGTCTCACAGAGAACTGAGGAAAGGGACAGTCTGACAGTTCCTAGGGTGAGGACTAGATTCTCATTGTTCCCACACTTGATGGGCATGTGCCTCCGATATTCCCTACCTATCCCCAATCATGGTGTCCCTCAACTGTTTGTGTCCATCACCTTCACTGTGTGTGTCTGTCTTGTTTGTCTGTACCTGCTTCTTCACCTAACCTACATACATGACCCTCATATCTGTATGTTCCTGCCCCAACATTCTTCTCTTTTTGAAAAAAACAAATGGGCACCTGTCCCACAAAAAAAATAAATAAATAAATAAATAAAAAAATGGTGACATACATAGCTCACCAGTTCGCATATGTGTCTTCTTGATGCAATTGATTTGGTCCGATTGGCTATAGAACATGATTATGTTGCTGTCATTCATCTGAGTTGTGATAACAGCCCAAATTTATCAAATTTTCTATACATGTACACATTACTGTGTTGAAGAAGTAGAGATCTATGGTTCTTTCCAATTCCCTTCTTCAAATTCCTTTATTGTTTTCCCTTTGTTCTTCCCACTGCTTGCCCTCCCATTTCACCACTGTCTTATTTACCCCATTTTCACACATTTAATCTTGCCAAAAAAAAAATAGAATCACACATGTCTAGAAAAGACCCATAAAAAGCCTTCACTTTTTGTCCTCTGTATTTGTGCAGAGTTTGGTATTGTGCACAATTGTCAAGTGGCAGTGAATGGCTGTTTGTGTCCTGTGGAAAACCTTGGTGATTTTTTGCCATTGGCCGCACTGATCCAATTATCTCTGCACAATGGTGCTTAAACATGTTCTGCTATAGGAGCACAGAGTAAAACCGCAGTAAAGCAGCCACTACTCTGAAATAGTCTGACAGTTTTGTACACTTATGGATGTAACAAAGTGTAACTTCCTATGTGAAATGTTGACATAGATCTCTTGACCGACCAAATATACTTTTATCCATAGCATGAAGGGTTCAATTCCATAATGTAATGTTATATGTCTATGATATGTTTAATCACCCACATGTTAACATTTGCCACAGTTATGAGTTCTCATGGAGGTATAATGGTTAGTGGCCAAAAAAAAAAGAGTATTTGAATTGACATCCAACTGTTGAGATATTTATCCAACCTTGTTCTGCTTGTCATACGCCTGTTGTTCCCCTACTAACCCTTCTTTACCCCCATGTCAGTCACTTCATGCTGCAGAGCATGGCAGCTTAATAATGAGAACAGACCAAAAGCATGCCCATGAATGTTACATTACACCAAACATTGTTATGTGTATGTTCATCTCTTCCTGTTTGCACCCCTTCACTCCCACCCCTCTTTACGTGTGTATCTATTTGGCTGATGGACATAAAGGTCATCTCATGGTTTCTGAATACTGACATGACTTTGCTGATGGATGATACAAACATGTTACTTGATTCAATAAGGGATTAGTGTTCCTGTAGAGTGCAAGGTTTGAAAATCTGCTGTAGGATTCCCTTTGTGTCATGCTCAGGTGATGATGGATGAAATGTTCATTGAATATGATGTGGAAACTGTCCTTACTGCGAAAAAGCATACTGCACAATCTTTTCAAGTTATCTGGTCCTACACAAATAGTTAGCCATATCTGCTGTGTCATAATAGTCATTTCAAAAGATGTACCACTCCTTGTCATTTGTCACAAGTTTTACACACAATGAGCATTACTGATAACATTTGTGGAAGACACACACTTTAGTGTACTCATGGATTGTCACATTTTCATTCTTGATCACATTTACTTAGCTAATGACATCCTGATACCATTTGTAAAAAAAAAAAAACACCAAAGTGAATCATTTGGCTTTGAACTCTGGCTCACCTGTGCTCTGACTAGGAGCTCATTGCTTTTACTCCCTGTGCCACAGAGAAAGTTAGGCAGTCAGTGCATTTTCCACACTCAGTACTGTTGAGAGTGCTGCTGGCCATGCAATGCCACTAAGCCTGCTTTCATGAAGGAAGTGAACCAAATTAAATCTTATGCTTTTTTTCCTTAAGCAGACAACTGCATTTTTTCATCACTTAACTTCACACAAACATGGAAGGCACAGCCAACAGCTATTTATGTAATAAAAGTTTGACCCCAACATTTCCAAAATATATTACAGCATGCACATCATGCTATCTGCCAACAATTGCTCAGATAACATATTTAGCAATCCTGACACATGAAACATTGACAACAAACATATGTATTTTGCAGTTAACCCCAATCAGGTCAGTTACTGTATGTCACTATTTGCACACATGTTGGCAATGAACACCAGTGGACACTGCTACTTCACACGTCTAAGTTGCATTCTAGAAATTCAAATCATGCATACACTAATACTTTGCCATCATCTGCGCAAATCAGCTTTGTGAAGAGGTGTTCAACATATATAACTCTGGATACTGGCCTCTAATCCTTAAATACATGGCAATGGATTCATAAGCATAAGCAAAGGGTAGTGACATATGTGCTTCAAGGGACATATGCTTTCTGATGTTTACGTGCGCCCTGCAGGAATGCACTTCAAAATGATATATCTATTTGGGCCATTGTCACACAGACTCCAGAATTACAGAGTACAACTAGAATGCTAAATTTGGTTTGGGATTATAGTGACACTGGACAGTGGTCATCCATGACCATATCCCATCAATATTGTTAGCAACTTGTATTAAGGTGAACATGCCTTCATCTGAATATGAATACACCATTGCACTACTGCTGTTTCCAAAGTGTGTATTTGTGTGTGTCATCTACATAACATCCTGAGAAACAGGTTCATAGCTGTCTCACTTCTGCAATATGCATTAATGACAGCTTATTTCATCTAAGTTGCCAGGATGTATTTATATGTCCTTTACCAAGATGCAATCACACAATCACATCACAAGTCCTGGCTTTGCAAACAAGTCTAGTAACAGTATATGTTATCTGCGACACTATAATTATGTCATGCCCAATGTAGTGCACTATGACACTATTAAATTCAGACTCCTGCAGTGACATGAGAATTAAGTATTTTGTTCACTAGCTTGTGTACCTTAGATAGTGGCTCTAATTTTACAATAGTCAACTTGTGTGTGTGTATTCAGCGGAGCATGAGCCCAGGTCTTGCTTCACCCAAGTAGCATTCAGAATATACATTTGCACTGTTACATGACTCCACAGCAATTTCATACAGTCTTGGTAACATCCTCTTCTCAACATACGCTGACAATGTCATCCTGTATAAAGTGCACTCTGACACTATTGAAATCAGACTTCTGCACTGGTGCGAGCATTAAGTACTGTGCTCTTTAGAGTGTGTGTTAAAATAGGTAGGATCTCACAGCAATCTATTTGTGACTGTGTGTGTGTGTGTGTGTGTGTGTGTGTGTGTGTGTGTGTGTGTGTGTGTGTGTGTAGTAAGAAAAGCAGGAATCTAGGTCCTGCCTCACTCTAGTAGTATTCAGAAGATACTTTTACACTGCTACATGACTCCACATTAACTTCATACAGCCCTCCTAACATCCTCTTCTCAACATATACTGATGATGTCATCCTCTATAAAGTACACTCTGACACTAATAAAGACAGATCTGTGTGGTGACAGTAGCATTAAGTACTGTGCTCTGCAACTTCTGTAACCTATATAGGTAGAAGTTCTATTGTCACATCAGTCAACTTGAAAGAGTGTGTGTGTTCATTCAACTATCAGCCTGGAGGCCATTTTACACCAGAATGTGAGTCCACATCTATGTCAGACACTCCTGTAAACATCTTCTACTTTGCATACATTGATGATGTCATCCTCTATAAAGTGCACTCTGACACTGTTTAAGATGACTTGTGTGGTGGCTCTAACATTGGATACTGGGCTCTACAGCTTTTTTAACTACATAGGTAGGGGTTTCAATCTCAGAGCTGTTAATTTGAGTGTGTCTGTGTCTTCATTCAACTACTAGCCGAAAGACCTGGGTCAGTTTGAGTGTGTTCATTTAACTACTAGTCTGAAGACAATTTTAAACCAGGATGTGAGCCCACAGCTATGTTGGACATTCCTACCCAAAAATCTTCTTCTCAGCATACATTGTTGATGTCATCCTCTATCGAGTACTCTATGAGAGTGCTGCAGTCAGGCATCTGTGGTGGCACTAGTCTTGCGTTATATGGCGTACAGCTTCTATGCTTGCACAGGTATGGTTTTCAAATCTAACCTCAGTCAACTGGTTTGTTTGTGTAGTTGATGTTACATTACAGTCATTTTATGATGTTTTGAATTTCTTTTCATTTGACTCACTCTCAGGAGAACATTTTCCTTACATCCCTGAATCAAACATCCCCTTTTTTCCCCTCTATCCATATAAAATCCATTCTGCAGAACACTGAGGATGTCATCATCTCAAAGATGCATACACACCTCGTGAAGCAAAGCCCATCCATGACCATCTGCAAGCCGTCTACAGACCAGTGAAAATTATGATTGCTAATTCTATCATGTGGTCGTGCACATGTCATGTATTGACAGAGGCAATTCATATTAAATCAAACACATACACATGCACACATAACCCTACTATCTTCCATCACATATATATTCCATCCATCCCTACTATCTTCCAACACAAATATATATATATATATATATATATATATATATATATATATATATGTATATATATATATATATATATATATATATATATATATGTGAAAATATCATAACCATCATAAAAGTACATATAGCAAAATGGAATACAATATACTTGAAATTTCAGGATAGATTACAACTAATAAAAATGACACTACTTCCAAAAATAATATATATAGCTCAAGCTATTCCTATGTCACCAAACAAACAAACTCTAAAAGAAATAAATACAGTCCTCTTAAAATTTCTCTGGTATCCTAATAGAAACAGAATAGCGTATATGCAGCATATCAGACCTTGGGAAAAAGGAGGGATTAATTTCCCAGATATAGAGACATACATCAAAGCCTCTAATTTCAGAACAGTTATAAACTGGATAGATCCAAGTTATTCTTCCAGCTGGAAAACTCTTCATACTGCTATATTTTCAAATGAAAATAACATAACCAAAAATCTTTTGTTGAGTGATCAAAATAATAAGCTATGGCATATTCTATGTGTTAATATACAATACAATATATCAAAACAAACCAATCTAAACAATATAAATCATAACTCCTTTAGAAGATTTATTAACACTAATATAGATATAAAATTATGGATAGAATAATTAAGGGTCTATATTGGAACCGCGAAAGTCCTATTCACGACTATGTAAATACCGACACATATTATGCGAACCGCGAATACACCGAATGCCCTAAACCATGAAATTCAAAAACTCGAACCGTCATAGTTGTCCAACCCCACCGCCCACTACATACTACCTAACCAAACAAAATAAATAAACCACATACATACACTAACCAAAACCCTTCTTCTAACCCTAAACTAAACCCTACTTCTAACCCTAAACTAAATCTTGCATATACTACCATCTATGCACTTACCTTAACCCGCACCCTAACCCTAAGGTCCGTAACTATCGCACACTTACCCTAAGAAGCTATACCCAAACAAAATAAATAATCCATACACATACACTAACCAAAACCCTACTTCTAACCCTAAACTAGACCCTACTTCTAACCCCAAACTAAATCTTGCATATACTACCATCTATGCACTTACCTTAACCCACACCCTAACCCTAAGGTCGGTAACTATCACACACCTACCTTACGGAGCTATACTGCCGAAGGACCAACCATGACGATTCGACATTTTGGATTTCGCGCTTCAGGACAATCAGTGTTTTTACAGTTCGATGAATACGTGTTGAGGTTTCCATATTTGGGTAAGTGGACCTTCACAGTTTTAATAGGGAACCAATAATTAATTCCATTTAATCTTACAAAAAATTTCATCAACAAGATGCATAAAAATATTTTCATTAGTTGGGAAACAAAAAACTTTATATGTTGGCAACATAATTTTAAATACATATGACATTTCAGCTAATGACTGGCTAATCACTCAAAGTGTATTATCACATGTGCAAGATCTATGCAGATTAATTAATAATTTCTCGTTCAAAACAAGACCCAAACTAACAACTCTCATGTTTGAAGTTATATATAATAACTACAATTGGACAAATATAACCTCAAAATTATACAAAATCTTAATAAACTATAAAGTTCCAACTCATCAAAATTATTGGAAATTCATTACCAAAGGACATATTATATGTTTATCAAGGGAAAGTAAAACCAACTTATTGTATTCCATTAAATTAACTTCCAATTCACAATTTTGGAAGATATACTCGTGGAAATGTCTGCATAGGTCGTTTCTTACCCCCAATAAATTAGCCATATTCAACTCTAGTAAAGAGGTTATATTCTGGAGATGTCTATAAAAATGTGAAGCAAATTGGATACATATGTTATATGATTGTACAAAAATCAAAAATTACTGGGAAGAAATAAATACATTTATTCAAGGTACATACACAGATACATTTGTATTAACAAAATATTTAATCCTGTTAAATCTTAATGAAAAAATAGAAATGAATAATAATTATCTATATCTACTATGAACTTTACTAGCAGTAGCAAGGAAATGTATTACAAGAAAATGGAAATCATCATCAGAACCAACAACTGAAGAATTTCTGTGTCTATTAAAAGAAACAGCTTTGATGGAAATCAAGATCAAGGAACTGAGAATTGCTCCTAAAGTTTGGAGTAACAATCCATGGAAGAAGATTATATCTCTTATCGAGACTTTTAAAATGGATCCAGATGACACTTGAAAGTAAAGAAAAAAAAAATGAAAATATTTGTCTTTATAGTACTCAAATATGTTCACAGATTGACTCTTGCAACTATTATCTAAACCATTCAGGCCTAGTGTATATATTGTACACAGTTTATTATATTATGTTTACTTAGACATGTGTAATTATATTATTGTCATAATGAAAAAAATTAATAAAAACTTGTGAATAAATAAAACATATATATATATATATATATATATATATATATATATATATATATATATATATATATATATATATATATATATATATGGGTCTACTTCACGTTCTCGTAAGCTGACAATATCGAGTCTGATATGGTCGGCACGACAATATCGAAAGTGAAGAACATCGTGCAAGTAAACAGAAATTTCCATAAGAGGAGATTTCCATTTACCTTAATGTAGTGCAGTATCAGAGTTGGTGTAGGGGGTGTGTGGGGGGTTTGCCACTTTACATCCACCTTTATTAAAATAAAAAAAAAAACATTAAAATAAGTGCTTTTGTTCTGTATACTCACATGACTTCTTCAGAATAAACCTTCCTGACAGTCAGTGGTGGTCACACGATCCTTAAGAAACCTTGGTCACATGGTCATTAAAAAAGCCTTTCCTTCCAGCATTTAAAGTGACAAGCAACCAATATTTGTTAGTGCATTATTACCAAAGTACATTGTATTATAACACATTATGTCATTTAATAAATATATGTTGAAATAATATTTTAAAACTTACAAATGTTGTTAATGTTTTTGATTTGCAAAGTTTTAAACACCATTTAGATTTATTTTATGGAACACTAGAACGTTGTGGTTGGCTGTCAAGCTGCTGACTAGTCATCTTTTCTTCTTTCATTGGTTTGTCCTTGTTGGAATTATTACCTGTTTTTTCACATCAGATTCAGACCAAACATTATATTAGTATGTGATTTACAGCCTGAAGTCCAATTGTAGCACAGGTACAGCTGTAGTGTGACTGTACTGTGTCATGGGCGTACCATTGCATCATATCAGTATTACCACTTGATAGTTTGCATAAACACATATGGATGTATGTCATGATTTCATGGCAGTATAACATGTTCGCTGTCAGTGTCAGGGAAGCAGTGATTATGAAGCACATTTGCTGAGTATTGACATGTATTGATTGTATACAATGTGCTTCACGTATTGTTTGATATGTTTATAGCATCACACTGACAACTTCCTTGCCTTTTGACACTAGACTTTGCACTGCTGTACTTTCTGTGTACATAGGCATAGTTGATGCATTGCCATCAGTCTCACATTCTGCTGTACCATTCACTTTAATGAACCCTGTTAAATAAAAACAAAGATAACAACACAGGAGGCTCAGATGCAAAAGTTTACTAATGTACACCAGGAGGCAAAAAACCATACAAGTACAGAATTTTGTCTGACATGATGCAGGAAGTACAGAATATTTTATAGTGTTTACATTCAGGTTTTGCCCACCTTACTGACGTGGTTAGTCACAGGGCATCTACATCACTTTTACTAACAGTATTCTATTCATAAAGATTGCTGATGTTATATTTTTTAAAAAAGCTTTCCCTTGGGAATAATACAGCCTTGCAAAGCACCTGGTCAGTTATAATGTCTTTCTGTAAATGTTACTCCTTCAAAGTTTCAGGCCTGCTCGAATACAATAGTTGGTTTAGTCTTGTAATACACTTCTTTGTTCTTCTTGCAAAATTCTTCCAACAGCTGCTTCTTATCTTGATAACATTTACAAGGCCAATTGTCCCAGAGGAAGGAGAAGAAGATTTTCAATGCTTTATACATTTAATTTCCTGACCCAGCAGATAATCATTAGTGAAAAACATAAGCTTGCTGAGCTGGCTACTGCCAGGGTCAGAGTTCAAATACACTGCAGTTCCAAAGCTTCAAGCAATTACATGTAAAATCATTCTTATTGCCATATTATTAATAGAATAAAATGCATTATATACTGTTTGCTTTTTAATTAACACTTTATATATGCTCAAATACATATTTTTCTAACATTTTCCTCCCTTTTAATACTTTTATTCTATTCTGAAATATAAACAATGTCATTTTTTCCCCTAGCCTTCTCCTTTAAGGACTTTCAACCAGGCAAGTCATTTAGTTTATACTTCGGAAAGAATTTAATCTGAAATTAATTTTTCTAACTCAATGTCTTGGTACAAAGTTTCAGTTACAGATATATCAATAAAATCTTTGATCAATCTTTTCATGCAGGGAATCCCACAACAGACACATGCTCCTAATAGGAGCAGACCCACACAAATAGCAATCAAGATGTTCATTAGGAGAGAACCCCACCCACCAAACAGACTCTGGAAAAAGTTTGTCAATGGGTTTGGGCCTGGTTCAGTCATGGCCGATACCTGCTGTATTACCTCTAGGTGGTCATTAATTTCATGTCGATTGTCTGGTATAAACACACAGCATTCTTCTTTGATAAGCATGCACGTACCACCTCTCGCCGCTAGGGTGAAGTCAAGAGCCATTCGATTTTGTAGCACAACAGTTCTCATTGCAGTCATTTCATCAGTCACTAGTTCGAGGGCAGAAAAAGTTGCATTACTCATTACTTCGAGAAGTTTCGACAGCTTTCTCAACTCCCAGATCGATTTGACTGCTCCATATGCTGGAAGTATTCCAGCCCAGGATATTACACTGTCACTCAAGTCCATATGAGTCAATTTTTCTTTATTTTTTACGGAATGATGGTCTTTCCAACCAGTTTTGATTTGTCCCACTGAATTTACAGGTTTTCCGATTGGACCTTCAGGTTTCCGGGCTACATCTCTCACATTTCGTATCTTACCTAGAGGTAATTCTGCAGTATGTCTTATGGCCGGAACCAGATAAACCAAAAAACAACTGCCGGACCAATTCTCAGGTAGCCATTTGTGTGCCTTTTTCCCCACAAACAAAATAACAGTTTTCTACTTTAGTACTGATGCGGGTTAATTTTGAATGAAACATTTTCTTGTCTACAATATACAGTTGTTTATGCAAAACAGGATTTCTCTGCACATCACATAATGTTGTTTTCATTAAACTCAAATATGAATCATAATTCGTATTACAAACAGTGCCTCTATCTTTAACTTTAATATAGCATTTATAAGATATGGTTATATTACAGTTACTCCAACCCACTTGAAGTGTATCATTCTTATAAAAACATACAATTCCCTTCTGTGTAATAGGCAAATACAATGCAATTTTGTCTTGTGATCTTACAGATCCTGTATCAAAAAGTAAATTCTCCCAAGTCTCATTTATCCCCAAGGGGACAGCAGACATTAACAGTCCTCCATATGCTGTTGGTATAGCAGTACAAACCCAGCAATTTGAAATGTTCATAGTCTCTACATATACACGCTTCATAGCTAGGTATGTGTTAAAGTTCGGATGCCAGTCTATTGACAGTTCATCACGTCTCTCCACTTTCACTTGTGTGGTTACATGTAGGAAAAACCACAACAAAAGGAAAGTCATCACAATCATAGTCAATAAATGCATAGTCAGCAAGATGATTAAACAACATCTTTGGGGTTGATCTGTATTTTTATTCGTTTTGCTCTTGGCCATCCTGCCTTTGTTGTGTATCAGTCCCAAAATGTTTATCAAGTTGAAAATTCTTTACCGGTTTACAGTGCGTCAGATGGACCCAGGACGTCCTCTCAGCAACTTTGACTGCAGTAGGCATTGCCAGCAGTACCTGGTACGGTCCTTCCCACTTTGGACTCACCCAATTCTTCCTCTTCGTAACCTTCAGCCACACCCAGGTGCCCGGAGTCAGCACTGCTTCTAGCGGTCCAGTCTGTCTTTTATCTGAAAAAGAGTTCAACTGCAAAACAGTTTTATTTGTTAACAGTTTTCTCATGTAGCTAGCTAATGAGCTGTCAGCCTCTAGTTCTGCAGGCATGAGAGCTTTCCACTGTGGCACATAATATGCCCTTCCAAATATCATTTCAAAGGGAGTCAAACCCTTTACATTTGGAACTGTTCTCATGTTCAGCAGTGCCAAAGGCAGACAGCAAATCCAGTTTTTCTGTGTCTCACTCACTAGCTTCCTCAATTTGTTTTTTAGAATTCCATTGTACCTTTCCACCAGTCCTGCAGACTGTGGGTGGTAAGCACAATGATTCTTTAAGGAGATTCCAAAGAATCTCCCAAGCTGGTGAATCGTTTGATTAACAAAATGTGTCCCATTGTCACTATAAATCCTTTCCGGTATGCCAAATCTGGGAATTATTTCTTTTACTAGGGCTTTTGCCACGGTTGCTGCATCTGGATTTTTAGTTGGAAAAGCTTCTACCCATTTGGAAAACATATCTATAATTACTAAACAGTATTTTTTCCCTTCACATTTATTCAATTCTATGAAATCCATACAAATAGTGTGGAACGGATATGGTGGTGTAGGAAAACTCCCTTGCTTGGGTTTGAATGCCCCTTGTGCATGATGTTTGTTACAAATATGGCATGCTGCACAAAATTTTTTTGTATAATTTATGAATCCGTATGTTTGAAATATTCGATTTACTAACTGTACCATCCCCCCTGTTGAGACATGGCACTGCCCATGGCTCAACAAAGCTGCATATCTAAATAAATTAGACGGTAATATTGTTTTTTTCTCTTTGGAGACAAACAGTCCATTTTCAAGGATTGCACCTCGTTTCTCCCATTTTTGTTTCTCTGCTTTCGTAGTTAGTGTCTGCATTGTTTTTTAACATTTCTAGATCTAAAATCTCAGAGGGTTGTAATTCCTCGGTTTCTGAGTCTGAGGCTGCTTGCTTTGCAGCTGCATCAGCTTTTGCATTTCCTTTTGAAATTCTATCCTGTTGTTTTGTATGAGCTAAACATTTACAAATAGCTACTTTAGTAGGTAACTGAATAGAATCTAATAAGTTCAAAATAAGTTGCGCATTATTAATCGGTTTGCCATTAGATGTTATCATTCCCCTATTTTTCCATTGTTGCGCAAAAACATGCACTGTAGAGAAAGCATACTGACTGTCAGTATATATGTTCACACATTTATCTTTCGCTAGAGTGCAAGCCCGTGTTTAAGCTATCAGTTCTGCTGCTTGAGCAGATAGGTTATGCTGTAAAGGTTGGGCTTCTAAGATCTCTGTATCTGTAACCACTGCATATCCTACTAGATTTTTCCCTGTAGGACCCCTTCTGCATGAGCCATCCACGTAAAATGTCACCTCGGCATCATCCAAGGGCATATCAGTGAGATCTTGTCTGGGCAAAGCTGTTTGTTCAATTTCCTGCAGGCAGCTGTGCAGTGTGCCATCCACAGGGGTTGGAAGTAACATTGACGGGTTTAATGTTGTACAACGTTCAATTACCATATGAGGTTGGCTCAGCAGTATGGTCATACATGAAAGATGTCTAGCAGGAGATAAATATGCTATTTTTTCTTGTAGTAAAATTATTGCGAATGCATGAGGCACTCTCAATGTGAGAGGGTGGAATAACACCACTGAGGCCGAAGCCTGTACTGCCATTGCAGCTGCGACCACTGCTTGCACACAGTGAGGCAACGATCATGCCACTGGGTCTAACTGTGATGAATAGTAAGATATGCGTTGCTTATCCCCATGCTGTTGCGTCAGAACTGACGTCATGTATCCCTGTTTACAATCTACGGTCTGAAAGAATCTTTTGTGGTAATTCGGAAGTCCTAAAACTAATTAAGAAGCTATCAATTGTTTTAGTCTGCAGAAAGCTGTTTCTGCTTCGGGTGTCCATTGTAATATATCTTGTGCTGCCATTGGTGTTTTATATATTAAATCAGCCAGTGGAGCAGATTCTAAAGCATAGTTTGATATCCAGCTTCGACAAAAATTAGTTGTTCCCAAGAAGGACATCATTTCCTTCTTGGTCGCTGGTTTAGGTGCTTGTAAAATTGCTGTTTTTCTGTCTTCGTCTAATATTCTACCTTCATTGGATATTACATATCCTAGGTATCTGACTTGTTTTTTCCAAAGTTGTAACTTACTGTTGTTTACTTTATGTCCCTGTGCTGCTAAAAATGTCAATAATGCTATCATATCCTCCCTGCATTGATGCTGGGTGGGGGCTGCTAGCAAAATGTCATCTACATAAAGTAGAATCTGACTACCTCCTGGTGGGGTAAACCCTGCCAGGTTGCTTGCCATTTCTTGTGCAAATATCGTTGGACTTTCACAATATCACTGTGGTAGCCGAGTATAGGTATATCTTTTACCCTGAAATGTAAATGCAAACCAATACTGGCTATCAGGATGTATAGGTATTGAAAAGAAAGCATTGCTTATGTCTACTACAGTGAAATATTTTTTTGTGGCTTTAAATCGTTCAACAAGGTGTGTGGGTCTGGCACCATAGGTGCTCTAGGTATTATTGCATTGTTTACAGCTTGTAAATCCTGTACCATCCGCCATTCCCGCTTGCTTTTTAACAGGAAATAGAGGGGTATTACATGGTGAATCAAGAGATTCTACCAGTACTCCTTCCTTGAGTAATGCTGCTATTATAGGCTTGATTCCTTGCTCTGCATCTTTCCTCAAGGGGTATTGTCTTTTTTGTGGTCTAAATGCTGATTTTGGTGTAATAGTAACTGGTCCTGCTGTTTGAATAAGTCCTACATCTGATTTGCCTGTTGACCAAAGAATCTTTGGTATGTCACACAAGGCTTTTTCTTCTTCTTCTAATAAGAACACTAATCAGCTGTCTTCACTAGTTTGTAAGTGTACAGCTGGATGTGTCTGTGTTAGCCAATTCAATTTCTGTTTTTGTATTCCCTGCTCTGATAATTCTAAATCAGTTTGTTTTTCCCATCTTGTTACTTTTTCTCCTAAGTCTGCCCATTTCATATTCTTATTTTTCATTAAGCTGACATGTGGTAGTCGATTAGATTTGTACAGTGTCATGAATTCCTGAGGTAATGAACAGCTTACCACAGTATCCCAATACAAGGTTCGTAATACTAATCTGTTAGCAGGATTTTTTAATAATTCTTGCTCATATTCTTTATCAGGTCCTGGCATGCTACAGTAGTATAGAGTACAGTGTAACAAATGCTGTTGGTCAGTGTCAAGGGAGGGGGCCTTACTGATGGCTACATTCATCAGTTCCTCGGTTACTGCCCCTGGACCAGTCGTAACTAGGTCCTGGCTGTACCAGTAAAAAGTCTCACCCTCCGGTCGCACCACAAAAGTATCCATTTGTCTTTGTGCCTCCATACCCTGCATAGTGGGAACTACCGGTATGCCAAATATCTGCATAAGATCTCTTCCCAGTAGGTTTACTGGACATTTTGCAGAAACTACAATTTTACTTTTCTGAGTCATACCTGAAACAGGGTCAGTTATTGCTATATCATGGGAGAGTGGCTCCCTATATAGCTGTCCGTTTGCTGCTTTTACTAATATATAATCAGGTGATTCGGAATATTCTTTTTTTTTCCATAATAAATTTTTATTGAAATATATTTTCCAAAAACATTACAAAAATACAATAAACATCACACACATAATACACTATAACTACTACAAACCATTTATACAATATCTACATGAAATGATTCCTGTATTTAATATATTCCTAAAATCAGTATCATGCTAATATAATATTGAAGACCTTTTCCCATATTTTCGGGTTATTAATATTTTTGTTAGTTTGTTTCAGAAGTAATTTATGTGCTAGTATATGTTTTATAGCCACAAGCTTAAAATTATTCCATGATGTCTTATGTGGTTCTAGCCAATTTGTGGCTATATAGAGTTTCATCAGCAAAAAATATTCATACAAATAATAGTTTGCGATCTGGAAAGCTCTCTTGGAGGAATGTGTAGAATCATAAATTCCCATGACAGTGTAGAACTTTGATAACCCATCTTTTGCAGTTGTACTTTAAGAGAGTTCCAAAGTTTATATACGCATTTACAACTCCAGAACATATGAAGAAGATCCGCTGTTTGATCTGCACAGTATGGACAAATTGGAGAATTCCTAGGGTTAAATTTATGTAATCTAAGATGTGTGTAATATGCATTGTTCCAAATCATCAATTGCGTGTACATCAGTTTTTGAAAATAAACTGATTTCCTAGTTATATCAATTGCTTTTAATATCTGATTGTCTGTTACTGTTACTTTGTTTACCCAATACTCTGAAAGCAAAATTTTGTCCTGAAATTTCAAATCCTTAATTAATTTGTATGCAGTTGCTATAAATTTAGTGTCTTGTTGGATAGCTTGCCACAATTCAGAGCATTAATCCACAAATCCGGCTGCAGGTTTAAAGTTCCTAAAATAGCTCAAGGCAAGTTCTTTAACTTGTCTCATTATAACAATGTAACTTCTAGGTAGATTCATTTCCTGTCTAATTTGTAAAGCCGATAAGTCAAGTTTATTAAAAACATCAAATAGAGTCAGATTAACTATTAATGGAAATTTGCTGAGATCGATCAGCTGATTATTTAGTTTAAAAATTAGGATTCCTGTGGAAAGGTTGAAGAACCATCATATATTGCAATAAATCTACGGACTGAAATAAAGTTTGCAAAGATGAGACACAGGTTATTATGTGGTCCATGATCCTATATTTTATCAGACTAATTTTGTCCATAAAGGGTAATGCTTTAGGATTTATTTTCCTATCCAAAATATGCTTATGATTCAAGACCACCCAAGTTGGTATCCATTTTGTATTCATTACATCATAATTAGCAATTCTTAAAATTTGATTAGCGTTTACAATCAAATAATATGCTTCAAAGTTTGGTAGCTCAAGTCCCCCTCTTGTTTTAGGGGTCATTAATTTCTCATAAGATATTCTAGTTCTTTTTGGGTTCCAGATAAATTTAGCTAGATCTTTATGCATTTGTTTAAAAACTGTTTTTGAATTTGATAATTGGGCAGACCTAAATATATATAACATTCGTGGTAGTATATTCATTTTCACTATTGATACTTTTGCTAATACCAGTAGTTTTAAATTCTTCCATCTGTCACAATCAGCTATTATGTGTTCCCATACTCGTTTAACATTATTGTTATAAAAGTCCTTATTATCCGTAGAGAAGTTGATACCCAAATATTTAATATTTTCTTTACATGTTAACTTCCCCATCAGGGCCATTAATGAAAAAGGTTTTGGGGTTCTTAACGGGAAGATATTCATTTTCTGTAAGTTAATTTTATAATTCGAAACTACCGAAAATTCGTTTATGAGCTTTAATATCTTTTCACTGTCCAAAATTGGGGTTGTACAATAAATAATAAGATCATCGGTGAATGCTGACATTAATATTTTATTCCTATAAATTATTGGTGCATTATGATACAAATTTTGCTTGATATATAAAAATAGGGGTTCTAGATATAGGTTAAACAATAAGGGGGACATGGGACAACCCTGACGAGTACCATTTTTAATCTGTATTCTGTTAGAATAAGTCCTATTGATGTATAGCGTAGTGTATGGATTACTATATAATATTTGTAGTATCTGAATGAATTCTTGGGGCAAGTTAAAATAGGGTAACACATCAAACAAAAAAATTATGTCTACTCTATCAAATGCTTTCTGGGCATCTATTATAAGAGCATAGATATTAAAGTTGTTTTGTTTAGCATACGTCATCATATTATGCAGTGTAAGTGTGTTATCGCTAGTTTGTCTAGTTGCCATAAATCCAGCTTGTTCCTTAGAAATTAGATATATCAAAACCTTCTTTAGTCTCGATGCTATAATTGATGTTAAAATTTTCATATCCACATTCATTAGTGCTATTGGTCTGTAATTATCTGGGTTAAGGGGATCTGAATTGGTTTTATGTATGAAAATTGTTTTTGACACATTGAGGTGGGGGTGATTCAGAATATTCTGGTAACTTGGAGGGGTGTATCAAAGTTCGTGACGCTCCTGAGTCACACAGGAATTTTACTTCCCTTCCCTCCACCAGAAGTGTGACTTCTGGTTTTGTGTCTGCCAGATAGAGCTCCAAGCTCAGTAATGCCAAATCTAAAATTTCACTTTCTTCATCCTCTACATCTGCTTGCACTTCCTCTGTTCCTTCTACTACATTTACATTTGTCCTTTGTTTGTTAGCCTTTCCTGATGATTTCTGACTTTCATCACTATCATATAGTCAGTCCTCATCACCCTTACTTTCTGTAGTCACCTTTTATTTAGCCTGCAATCCCTTGCTAAATGTCCTTTCTTTCCGCACTTAAAGCACTCACCTTTCTTTTTTCTCTCTTCAAAATCTTCTGACCGTTTGTCAGATTGTCTATTTCCCAGGGCATTTTTCTTACCCTTTTTACCGGACTGTACTACAAAAACCTCAGCTCCGTCTTCAGCAGTGAAGACTTGTGTCTTCTTTTTCTTTTTACTATTAAAGTGTCTTTCAGCATGTCTAGCATATTCAAGTAAGGCTTGTAGCCTACTTGTTCGATGATCTATCATATGCTTCGTAATAAAGCTACTGATAGGTGCAATGCAACCTTTCAAAAACGCATTTTTCAGTTGCTGTTCATACGAGGTATCATGTGTCTGATTTTCAGGAATAGCCATACCACTATGGTTATTGAAACATTCCAATAATCTACCATAATACCCATCTACAGTTTCATTCTCTTGTTGTATGCATTGGTTAACGCAAGTCCAATCTACTCTAGGTTTCCATTTTTCGGAAATTCTGTCTGTAAGACCTTTTACTCTGTTGTCTAGTTCTGCGTCACTATGTGGGAGTGGTTTAAGCTCTGCATTATGAAGATTCCAGGTGCCACAAATCATGTGCCAGTCTGGACCCACAATTTGTCTAATTACCTTTTCTACTTCTTCCCCATTCAAGTGGTAACTTAGTCTCATACCTTGTAAATCTTGTAAAAACTTTGTGTAATTAACTTTTGGATGAGGGATTCCCTCTGTAGCTTTCCGAATATCTTCCGGTGTCCATGATCTGTATACTAGAAGAGTTGGGTCCTGCCCTTCCTGTCCTGCCTGAGGATTTGGTACCTCGATTAGTGGACAGATTTCTTCCTCATTTTCCTCTAGTGTGTTTTTCCCTACTTGATACAAGTCTGTGTCCCCAAGTGTTTTACGTGTCCGGGACCTAGTTTCAATAGGATCTCTAACAAATGGTTTTAGTGTTCTTGTGACATCAGGATAACGTGGAGGTGGACCAGCTTGTCCTCCTGCTTCATATCCTGAAAAAGGCATCGGAGAGGGCGGGGGAGGAGGAGCCGTCGCTATTACCATATTATTATCCTCTTTATCTAAAAATAACGTCTTAGCATTTTTAGTTTTTTGTTCCCTTCGGTTTACTTCCTCAATCCACCTGTGTGCCTGAGGAATGCCTAATCGTTGTTGTTTTTTGCCTGACCTTCTGCATCAGATTTAAGTTGTTTTAAGAGTTTAACTAATGAAATTTTATCCAATTTACCATCTAATCCGTATTTATTAACCCATTTTGTATAATACCTGACATTATCAGCCCGTTGTAATTGCATATATTTTGCATCCTCAGTTAGGGCCGGATCTCGCGATGTTTTAGTGCACTGATTTCCCATATCAAAAGAAAATGTTACGTAACCCTTTTCACCACGTGGTATTTCAGTTCCTTATGCAATTTATCTAGAATGACTGCCTACCTTATTCTGTTTCCCTGATCTCTGACAAAATATACAGTAATTTCCTTTTGTCCCTGATCTGTATAACAAATATTCTGACAATAGTATTTACCGCAACCTAGTCCCTGATCTAAAACAGAAAAAGGCAAATATCTTCCTACCTGAGCCTCCTGAGTCGACCAGTTCGAGACCGCTCTTCGGTCGCAGATCAGAAAGTGGCCAGCCTCTCAAAATGACAATTCAGTCAGAGGTCTTTTGTATTTCAAGAAGAACTGTTTCGGTAGCTTCTCCTGCGCAGTGTTCGACCACCGGTACACTCTGATCTGTAGCTGTCTGAGGGTTTCCGATTCAAGAAGGACCAAACTGTTAAATAAAAAACAAAGATAACAACACAGGAGGTTCAGATGCAAAAGTTTACTAGTGTACACCAGGAGGCAAAAAAACATACAAGTACAGAATTTTGTCTGACATGATGCAGGAAGTACAGAATATTTTATAGTGTTTACAGTCAGGTTTTGCCCACCTTACTGATGTGGTTAGTCACAGGGCATCTACATCACTTTTACTAACAGTATTCTATTCATAAAGATTGCTGATGTTATATTTTAAAAAAGCTTTCCCTTGGGAATAATACAGCCTTGCAAAGCACCTGGTCAGTTATAATGTCTTTCTGTAAATGTTACTCCTTCAAGGTTTCAGGCCTGCTCGAATACAATAGTTGGTTCAGTCTTGTAATACACTTCTTTGTTCTTCTTGCAACATTCTTCCAACAGCTGCGTCTTATCTTGATAACATTTACAAGGCCAATTGTCCCAGAGGAAGGAGAAGAAGATTTTCAATGCTTTATACATTTAATTTCCTGACCCAGCAGATAATCATTAGTGAAAAACATAAGCTTGCTGAGCTGGCTACTGCCAGGGTCAGAGTTCAAATACACTGCAGTTCCAAAGCTTCAAGCAATTACATGTAAAATCATTCTTATTGCCATATGATTAATAGAATAAAATGCATTATATACTGTTTGCTTTTTAATTAACACTTTATATATGCTCAAATACATATTTTTCTAATAAAATCCCTTCTTAATTCACATGTCAATTGTAGATGCTTCAGATAATATCTATTGCTATTACATGTCAGATGCATGCAATACATAGTTGTGTGTAGGGAATCCACTCATAACAGTGTGTTCTTTGTAAATAATGTTATCCATATGGCTGATACCTATGTCAGCCAGGGATGCTTTAGTCAAGTGTATAACATTTGTCATAGTGAGCTCCCACACATCTTTTCAGCCATAAAGAACTATTCTTTGGGATGTAAACCCATTATGATTTCACAGTGCAGACTTCCCTTCAAGGTGTTCTACTAGATGCACGTGTGATATGTTGCTCTGTGTTGCACCCAGTAAATTATAGTCTGTGACAAATTTGATGACATGGCTTTGAATCTTGCAGGTGTGGATTATGACTTATGTGTCATACAAACTTCTCAACTGGCCAGGAAATCATTGCACTCTGGTAAAGCAAAATCTTCAGTTTACACCAGCTCATCTAATCACATTTATATATACTGCTAACATACATCTGATGTTTGTGGGCCTCTTCATAAGTCTTAGTGTAACCTGACTTTGCAAATGATCCTGGTTTTGCCTCATATTTTAGCCCCATCTCTCATATTTTTTTTATTTTCTAGTAAATAATTGAGGTTTAAAATTAGTCAATAATGCCAAGCATTAGGGTTTTATGCATGTTGATACAAAATCTGATTTTCTATTGACTTTTAAAGGGAATTACGGTAATATTAAAAATCTGTCCCTAATTTTGGGCCTTTGTCCCATGATTATTGTTAGCTTTATCTCTAATTCTTGAGGAACTAAGTTGAGAGCTATGGCCTCTCTGCAAATTATTTAGCTTCAGAGATAATTGTGCCTTCAGTCATAGCTCTTTTATCAAAAATCTTTTATTTTTACTAACTTTGACAACATTAGTTCCTTTGCCAGCCTCATACGCTCTTATTTCTTCAGCTCCCTTTTTTCTAAGGGGATCTGGAAAACTATAATGGTACCTGGAAAAAAACTTCCTTTTTGCATAGACAACTAATATAAATCCAATTATTTTTCAAAAATGATGGGTTCTTTGTTTGGGGAAACTAAACTCTTTGATAAACTCCACCCTAAGTCAGTCATTATCAAAATAAAAGCACATAGACTTGTCAAATGACTCATAAGTTCATAGGTTGCCACTAGACTAATGACCACTAGGGCCCTTACTAGCATAGCCATGCACCACAGACCGTTTTTGGCTCCGAGTATCATGGGTGTCTATATGGGGGGCATGTTAGTAGGGAGGTAACTAAAGATTTTTTTCGGGGTGTTAGTTAGAATAATACTTTTTGTCTGCCACAACAGTATCCCTAAGCATGTCTTTTGCTTTCTACTTAGGCTAAATGAAACTACAATAGACCATGCTTTTTCTTTAGGTCTACAGGCAGCAGAGATGTACTTATCCACTCTTATGCAAAGGTGGACAAGAGGTATAAACCAAGATAACCAGAGTAAGCCTAGAAGAACTGAAATAAAACAATTTCACTTTGCTAGTCCCTCCATTAAAAAGGTAGGAATCCATTTACTAAAGGAGCTATAATTTACATAGACTTTTAAATAGACTTATCATAGCACAGTTGCATGAATCTGTTTTGTCATTTCATTCAGAAAGATCACATGGTTAATTTAAGCATTATTTCTGATACAGCAGAACTGTGACTTGATAAGGGTAGAATTCTGTGACAAAACGTACTTTTATCTTGCTCCTCATGGATTAATTAAAACTTACTGTAACTAAATTCAATAAAATGCTATCATAGAATGCTAACATTCAGACATTGAATTAACTTCATTATTTTCTGAGTTCAGCTTCAGGTAAATAAAGTAATAACATTAATGTGTACTTACCATGTTTTTCCATTTTTTATTTATTTACTTATTTTTTTTTTATTAAGCAGATAAATTGCACTCAGCATCCTCTCATGTTACAAAAGCAATGTTGAACTTGAAAATATCAGCATATCCAAGAATAGTTATGCCATCATAACCTGTAAAACATAAACAGCCTATGGAGTTCTTAGATAGGAGAAGCTTTCCAGACAAGGGATATTGTCTAGCCATAAATGCTCTACAGTTATACACCACTTTGAAAAAACATTATTAAACCAGTACAAAACCTCTACTGAAAATGCCAAAATATGGCTTTACAGGCTTCCCTACAGATTTCCAGGTGTTAACTGATTGAGCACATCTAGTTAAATGTACCTTTGCTTGTTGGTTGTATCATCAAAATATAGGCACTGCAGAATACTGGTATAAGACAACTGTACATTGTAGTGAGCATTTTATCATTTACCAACTCTTGTTTGACTTCTGAGTTAGTATGTGTATATATATATATATATATATATATATATATATATATATATATATATATATATATATATATATATAAACGTAAGGGGAGTGCATGTGACTTTCTGCCTATGGGAGAGGAGGTTTTTCCACTAGCAAAAACATTTATTTTAAAGCATGCAGGTAGTTAGTATATGACTTGTGTGCTTCTGTACATCTATGTCATTGTTTTTTGAGTGACTGTGCCTCAGTTGTTTATAGGGGAAGCATCTTAATACAATGCCAAGACATAGCTAGCAGATGCCAGGTCTATATTAGAATGTCGACAGGGCAAAAGAGCGAATGCCCTTACGTTGACACATCTGAAATTAAACCATTAAATCTCAAATGGCCAAAACAGCAATTTTTTTTCCCAGGGGAAAAATCACTGAGTCAACAAAAAAAAGAACAAACTGACAGACAAAATAAAGTGGGGTGCTTCACCCCCCACCTCCACACCCCCTACTTAAATATAGCAACTCCAAGATCACACTACAGTGGAGGAAACAGCAAATTCCCGACAATGGCCCAGCAATTTTTTTCCCTGGGAAAAAAAATCACTGTTCTGGCCATTCGAGATTTAGTGATTTCACTTAAGATGTGTTGACATAAAGGCGTTCGCTCTTTTGCCCTGTCGATATTCTAATACAGACCCCAGATGCCTTATAAAATATTTGCTAAAACTGCAGTTTAGGTGCTGGATTAAAAGTCCATAAACAAGAAGTACTGAATAACAAAAAAGATAGAGGGGTCAGTTTTTCAAACTCAGTATATCCAACTGGTAATGTAATGTAATCTAATATATATATATATATATATATATGCAAATTGTTGTATGGACCACTTCCATGGTCAACAGGCATCTCGTTAATAAGAATTTTTTTAGCAATTCACTTTGCCTCCTGATCTCCACGCACCAGTTAGAATTAATGCTGTCCCATATTTTACTAGTCCTCCCATAGTATAATAACTAAAAGAAAGTTCATATACTATTCAGGGCAGTTAAGAATGCAACACATTCATTGGCTTGAATGACCACTGACAGTCATGTGTAGGCTGCTATGATAATCATGAGGAATGCAACTGTACATGTTCAGTACATGAATCATTGCTGCAGAAGCATTCATGTGAGGCAGAGTTCTTCATTGCACTTGTTCAAGTATAACTTGGACCAGTGGCTTGGCAATCGAAAATTTACCCTCGGTGTGGCACCTTTGTCTCTATGAAAAAGAGTGAGCTTATAAATGCATGACAGCACAGAGTTCAATAAATTTATTAAATACTGGTATAAATAACAGACTAGTTTCGGCAAACAGCCTTCTTCAGTGTAAAACAGTATAGTCAAGTTCCTTTGAGTCATCATTTAAATACATAACAAGAGCCAATCAGAAATTAAGCTCATGAATATTCATAAGTTTGAAACATATTTTTTAAGCACTTGAAGTTTGTCATACAAATATACAGTGGGTAACATATATACTAGTAAAGTCCGTCCTTAACAGGGAGGATAACCACCCCAAATAAATACATACATAAAATTTAACAAGTTGTTAGTACATAGTGGCATGTCCATCTAGCCATGTACTCATACTCATATTCATATTTTTGTCATTCTGTATTTGAATAGCCACTGATGAAATATTCATTAAAAGCACCAAAGGTGTTAAATATCAAATACTGATATTGAAAGGGCTCAGACATGCTATATCAAAACAAGGGGCATGTGTTGGAGGGGTTGAATTGTGTATACACGTATGTGTATATATGGGTTTGCAATTATGCTAAACAAGTAATCAGCATTATACATAATATGAAATTTTGACCAACAATAGTGAAGGGTAAAACCCTAAACATAAAGACTTGACCTCCAAGACTAGAGATATGATGATAAGTGCAACTAGTTTCAGGTGATATTAAACTAACATATATAAATGCTTAGTCAAAAGACCGGCATATTAAGTACCTGTTATTCCTACAACCACAGGAATACAGATTGACCATTAACTACACATGGAGACCCACCATGTCATGAATACTGTTACGGGAGGGCACATATGGCTCAATATCCAGAACCCTAATCAGTGCCGAACCAGAATATTTTTAGGTTCATAATCCATATATATAAAACGAAAAGACAAATAAAATCCACAACTTAGTGTCCTATTTGTCAATATTGCTATTAAAGACTACCCATGTTCTCCTATAAATGATCATTCAGTCCTGGATGAAATAGACCCCCCAATGTAGTAATCCAATATTTCTCTTTTTGATCCAGTAACCCATGCCAACCCTGTTTGTTGGTTCTATCTCCAGAAATACGATCAATAACCATAAAGGTGAACCTAGCCTGAGGATGTTTTAGTGTATGTTGATATAGGGCACTGGTCTCCTTATGGTTTTTTATATCACTGCGGTGTTCATTCATTCTAAATCTCAGAGCTCTAGAGGTTTGTCCAACATAAAATCCCCCACAATAACAGGAGGCCAGATACACCACCCAATCGCTACTACAATTACCAAAGATCTTGATGTCAAAAACTCTACTTGTATTACGACTGGTAAACTCCTTGGATTTAAGCATATGTTGGCAAGATCCACAATGGCCACAAGGGAATGAACCAATAAGTTCATCACCATGAAGTGTCAATTGTTTATGGGTAGTCCCCCCACTTGCCATATGTTTAAAATGTGAAAAGTGGGAGCCTAGGGTTTTACCACGTTTGTATGAAAAAAGACAACGGGGTCCCAAAATACTTCGCAGCTTGTCATTAGCCAGTAGAATATTCCAATGTTTATTGATAATGTTTCTGATCATATTAATGTTTCTACCATAAGTGGTGATAAATCTGACACATGTACTGCGAGAGGATTGATTTTTGTTCTTATTCTGATAATGTAATAAGTCATCCCTCTCAAGATTGTTGGCTCTACTCTGAGCAGACGCAATATCAAATCTATCATATCCCCTATTGGTAAACCTCTGACTGAGATCCCTACTGGCCAACTGATATTCCTCAATGTTGGAACTGAGTCGTTTGATACGTATAAATTGGGATATGGGAATACTCCTGATAGTGTGACGGGGATGTAAACTTGATGCATGTAACAAGGTGTTATATTGCGGGTACTTACGGAAAACCCTAGTAGACAAAGTATTGTCTGGGTTCCTGTATACGGTGACATCCAAAAAATTAATGGAGTTTTTATCATATGTCACGGAAAATTCAAGTCCCCAGACATTGTCATTAAGATACTCAACAAATTCCCGTAAGTAACCCTCATCAGCCCGCCACACCAACCAGCAGTCGTCCAGGTAACGTCTCCAAATGTCCATTTCCACCTGAAAGATGTTATGTGATATATCATAGATCATATATTCTTCGACATAGGCCATGAAAAGGTCAGCATATATTGGAGCAAAAGATGCCCCCATAGCTGTTCCTTGTAGCTGCCAATAACATTGGCCTTGGAAATACAGGACATTCTTATTTAACACATGTTCAGACATACATATCAAAAGAGTGTTGAACCCCGGTGAATATAAGTTGACCCTTTCCAACCAATATTGTAAAGATTGGAGACCCGCCCAATGGGGTATACTTGTATATAATGATTTTACATCCAAAGTACATAAATACCATTCGGGTTCCAATTGGGTCTCCCTGATTAACTGTAGAAACTGGGTGGTGTCCTGCAACCTAGATCTTATATGTCCCAACAGAGGTTTCAGATATTTGGTAAGAAAGGCCGATAGGGGTTCGGTCAGAGAGCCTATTCCTGAGACTATTGGTCTACCTGGTGGTTTTTCTAAGGACTTGTGGATTTTGGGTAAAAGATACAATATCTGTTTAGACGGTTCCGAAACCATAAGTGAATCCAAACATTTCTTGTTTATGATACCCTCCTCAAAGGCCAACCGCAAAAAAGAATCAATCTCATCCTTAAATACCGATGTAGGATCTATGGACATGTACATGTAGCACTTAGCATCTGACAATTGGGTTAACCCTTCCTGGACGTAATCCGCAGTATTCCAAACCACAACTGCACCTCCCTTATCAGCAGGGACAATAACTATATCTTTATTGTCACACAAGGTGTTCAAAGCTATCCTGTCATCAGGGGTTAGGTTACTGGCCAACATGATGTGTCCCATATTCTCAAAATGAATATCCCTCATAATGGTGTCCATAAAAATGGAAACGTGTTTGTTCATAGGAGGTTGGAATGAGGACTTACCAAAACGGAAGTCCTCAGATGGTTCTGACATGTTGTCCTCAAAGAACAATCTAAGATTTAAAGTCCTGCAAAAAGCCTGTAAATCCTGTACTATGTGATATTCCTGGCTAAAAAATGAGGGAATA
This sequence comes from Protopterus annectens, assembly GCF_019279795.1. Lineage (NCBI taxonomy): Eukaryota > Metazoa > Chordata > Ceratodontiformes > Protopteridae > Protopterus > Protopterus annectens. The sequence continues at coordinate 1,546,588,536 of NC_056743.1, read as the reverse complement.
TAGTTCAAACCCTTGTTCAAAAGTACAACCTGTTCATCTGTTAATATGGTCTTAGATAAATTCAACACATTCTGAGTTGGCCCTGATATATCTCCTATTTCAGGAAGTTGTTCAAAAGACCTTGGAGGGAGACCGGAGTGATCGGTCTTTCTGTGCTTTCTGCCCCCCCGGTGTCCCTTACCCCCCCTAAAGGGGAAATTTTATTAGTTTTCTTCCTGTTAGGTGAAACCCTCTCCCCTGATCCCTCAAAATCCGTGAGGGAGGATTCATCACCAGACGTACTATATGAACTATCCCCCTTATTTTTAAGAATTGACCGAGGTCTCTTTTTGGTGCGACTGGACCCACTGTATATTTGTATGACAAACTTCAAGTGCTTAAAAAATATGTTTCAAACTTATGAATATTCATGAGCTTAATTTCTGATTGGCTCTTGTTATGTATTTAAATGATGACTCAAAGGAACTTGACTATACTGTTTTACACTGAAGAAGGCTGTTTGCCGAAACTAGTCTGTTATTTATACCAGTATTTAATAAATTTATTGAACTCTGTGCTGCCTTGCTGGTCTATTTGGTGCTTTCTACTTGGTTTGGACCGTGCATTCCCTCGTGCATAGGACTTGGTTTGCCCTTATAAATGCATGACCACTCATGCCCATGATATGTGACCAAGCTAGCTACACTTCTCATAAAAATATATACATACATACATAAAAATATTTCAAACACAGGCAGTAATGCCCTTCTAGCTTGCCAATATACCAAAACACTTGTTCCCATAATAAGTGTCCAGGCTGTTCTTAAAAATATCTAAACTAATAATTGCTTTAATGTAATTTGGTAGTCTGTTCCGTGCATCAGCAACTCTGTCAAAAAACCAATTAGTACACTTCTCATTTCTATAGGATTTTCTACATAGGCTGTCTGATGATTCTCTAGTACTATTTGATAACCCTAAACATTCCCAAAGTTATTTGCCTCTAAATGCCCTATATAGCTGAATAAGATATCCTCTTAGATATCTAGAAGAGACAGTGTACATGTTCAGATATTTTAGTCTTTCATAATAATTAAAATTTTCACATCAATGGATGCCCCTGGTATATTTCTGTTGTACTCTTTCCGGTTTACTCATGCTTGTTTTCTTATAGAGTTTCCATATTGTTATCATATTGTTACTCCATACTCAGATTTGGGTATAATGTAACTAACAAACAATGACTTCATCATTTTAGAATTCCTAGACTTTATAAATCTTTTATACAACCTATAGTTCTATAACTATCATTAACCACTTGGTTGATATGATTAGAAAAACTCATAGCTGGATCTACCCATATACCCAAGTCCTTAAACGAGTCAACAGTTTCAATCACTGTGTGCTGTATTAGATATTCACCTTTCAATTTATGTCTCCCAAATCTCATATGCTTATTTTTTTATGTATTTATCAGCATATTATTCTCCTGTGCCTAAATGTTCAAATTAGTCACATTATTTTGCAGGCATGCACAAACACATGTATCAGTTTACCCAATTTCAGGTCATCTGCATATAGACTGTAGAATACCTCAGATGAAAAAGTTAGGTCTGAAAGATACAATCTAAACAAGTAAGGGCCTAGGATAGAGCCCTGTGTGACACCCTGACTGTAACCAAGAATTTTACCTGTCAAGTTGCTGTATGATATTTGCCATTCCCTATTTGTAAGCCATGCAGCTATCCATCTTATCAAGAATACATCAATACCTAGTTGTTCTAATTTATTGATTAAGGTTTTGTGTATGACCCTGTCATATGCTGAAGTTAAATCTATATCAATTACATCACAGCACACTTTTTCATTCATAACTATTATATCATTATAGAACATCATATTACAGGTGGTAGTAGATCTATTTTCAACATATGCATGCTGATATATGGTTTAAAGTCCCAACTTATCCAGTTCTGGCAATAACTTATCCAATATTACCGTCTCTATTATTTTTCCACAACATGAAAGTAGACTTAAGGGTCTATATGACTCTGGGTTTGTCCTACTCCCCTTTCCCTTAAAGACAGGATTAATAAGTGTATGTCTCCAATCTTGAGGAATCTCCCCATATTTATATGACTTAGTGAATAATAAATATAATGGTAATGTAAGTTCTTGCTGAAGTGTTCTCAGGTCATTGTTACTAATTCCATCTCCCTCTGTTTGGATCCAGATTGAACAGTTCTTTTTCAATATAATCTAATTTGATTCCAGTAACTGAGGTTACCTGGATGTCACCAGGACAACTTATCATCCCTTTTGTGGAGCCAAACTGTTTTGCATAAAATTTTGTAAATATATCTATAATTTGTTGTGCCTGAGAATACATTTTAGAATCTGTGCAATATATGGTATCAAACCCTGTTCAATACAATTGAAAAGTGTGGTCAGGCTTAAAAATACCCTTTAGGGTCATTAGCTTAGGAATCACTTATGAACCTATGCACTTATAAGAAGCCTAAGCTATCCATGTCTTACTCACTGCACAGGCCAGATTCTCAGAGCTTTGGGCATCCTCCATGCTCTCCAATGGCATCAAATGCCAGGAATACTGAAGGCACTTCACATAAAAGGTGGTTTGAGTGACAAATATCTTCAGAATGTTTTTGCTGCCAAAGTAAATATTTCTTCAGTGGGTACCACGATTCTGTCAGTTGGCTAGTGACCCTTCATGAGCGGGGCAGATAAGTCCCTTTTGGGAAAAGCATTCCACTTTGGATCATAGGATCATAGGGATCATAGGAAGTTACTAGGCTATTGGCACTGAGGCCCTTACAAGCCTAGCCAAGAATTTAGCCCATGTTCCAACAAGTCAGTACCTGATGCCCCTGCCCAGCAGGGACACAGGTGGAATCCCAGGGGTGTATTTTCTGTTCCCCATCCAGTTATCCAAGTTGCACTTAAAAAGGGTTAATGAGGTACTCTGCTCGATGTGGAGTGGGAGTCTATTTCACAGAAGGGGGAGTCTCTGGGACACAAATCTGTCCTGCCAACAAGTCTTATTGATGTCACAGACCAAGTTGAGGTCACGCATGTGGGTTATTCGAGTGGACCTTGGCTTGTAAATATGTAGCAGTCCCATCAAGGCAGGGTCTGAGATTGCTTTGTATGCCAGACAGAGGTCACCTCTGAGAAGCTGTAGGAGACTGAATAGAGGGCCAGGGTTTTTAGCCTATCTGTGTAGGGTAGATGTTTGAGACCCTGGGTTCTTCTGTTGAGGAACCTCTGTGGTATCTTCAGCTGCTGCATGTTTTTTGTGTGGTACATGCCAAAAGGGGCATTGCACTCAATAATGGGTCTTATAAGAGAGGAATACAGGGATGTTATGACCACCTTGTCCCTGGATGAGATACCCTTACTAATGAGGTGGGCCATGTAGAAAGCTTTCCGTACAATGGAGTCAATATGGTGGTTAAAAGTCAGTTTGCTATCAACCTGGGTGCCCAAGTCCCTCACAACTGATTGCGTGCTTATGACCTTGTTGTTAATGTGATAACTTGTGGGGTTGTCACTCTCCCCAAACAGGATGATGATGCATTTTTTGCCATTCAGTTTGTGGCCATGTTTCTGACACCATTTATATGTTTGAGTGAGACCGTCTTGGAGGCTATCCCCACATCACTAGGGGAACTGATGACAGCACCCAACTTCCAGTCATCTGCAAACTTGGCCAGCCATAGCCCACTGGTTTTGGCCTGCAGCTCAGAAAAGTATATCTCAAACAACAAAAGCCCCAAGACCAATCCCTGGGGTACACCACTCATTACGGGTTGACTGCTTGAGGTGGCTTCCCCTATTTTGACTATGTGGATTCTATCAGCGAGCCAGTTTGCTAACCATCTGGTAACATATGGATTGATGCCTAGTTGAGAGAGTTTATCTAATATACCTGAGTGGGGAATAGTATCAAAGGCTTTAGCCAGGTCAAGATAGGTGGTATGGACTGTTTTCCCTTTGTCAATGGCTTTGGTGACTGTCTCAAAGAAGTTGACTAAATTTAACAGGCATGATTTCCTCTTGATGAAACTTAACTGTGTGAGATCAAGTGTTTGGAGGTTGCCAATGTCTTTGTTAATGAGGTCTATGATAATCCACTCCATGGCCTCTGCTTGCAGATCAGGCTAGTTAGGCTGATGGGTCTATAATTTCCTGGATCAGTGGATGCTCCACCTTTGTGCAAAGGGATGACAGTGGCTGTCCTCCACTTGGCTGCAACAAAGCCAGTACTCAATCTTTGGTTCAATAGGGTGCCTAATGGTGCTGCAAGTTCCTGTCTGAGTTCATGTAGGATGCAGCCTGGGATGTTATCTGGTCCCATGGAGGCTGTATTTTTTTGCCTTTGAGATGGCAGTGATGACTTGCTCCCTAGAGATAAGGGGAGGGGGCAGGTGCTGGGGATGTCCTGATTTACTGATGGGGGGTATAGAGGGGTGAAGTTTTCACTGAACCTGTCTACCAGCATGGTGGCTATATTTACAGCGTTTGTGCATGTGGTGTCCTTGACCACCAGTTCTGAGCAGATCTGGGTGCTTTCCTTGAGACTGCGGACATATGCAAAGAAAGCCTTGTGATTGTCTTTAGTAGATGTGACCAGTGTGGACTCAAAATTTGCTTTAGAGGATTTTACTAGTGCTCTTATTTGCTTGTTCATACTGAGGGAGATTGCTTCCAATTAAGTACCTGCTCCTTCTTGGTCCTGGACAGCAGTTTTTTTCCTTTTATTATAGAGTTTATTTATTGCAGATGTCCACCCGACAGGTTTACTCTTCCTTGAGGAGGAGGATTTTGTTCTGTCGGGTATTCCTGATTCTATGCAGCTCGTATAGTACTTTGGTGTAGGTTTGGAAATATGTGCCAGTTCCTATGGAGGAGGAGGGAGCTGTGAAGCTATTTATACCTTCCCTCAGGAGGTTGTATTCAGCTTTCAAGAAGCTATTTTGTTTGACCCTATCTAGGGGTGGTTGGAGGAGATGGTGACTTCAAAAGTGACTGCTTTGTGGTCGGATCTTACCAGGCAGAATGACACTGTAGGGATGCTGCAGTCATTACTCATGCTGGTTAATACTAAATCCCAAATATTTTTACCTCTTTTGGGGGTGTCAACCACCTGGTCTAAAGCATTTGCATTTCTGAAATCAAGGAATCTCTGGTCATTTGTGTTTTGACATGAGTAGTTCTTCCAATCTAGGGTTGGATAGTTATAGTCTCCCAGGATCAGGTTAAAGGGTTGAATCTTGATAGATTTGAAGAGGTCCAGATAGGTGGAGTGTGCATCTCGAGTCAAAGTTGGGGGCCTCTAGCTTGCTATGATTTGAATAGGAGTCCTGTCAGTGGGTAACTGCACCTGGAGTGTCTCCTGTGTGTCATACTGTTTGACCAGCCAGGAGGTGTGTATGTTTTTTATATATATTGCAACTCCACCTCCTTTTGCTTTGCTGCCCATGGTTTGGGGTCTGAATGTATGATAGGATGAGTAACCTGGAATGGCTAGGGTGCTCCCCACAGCTTTCAACCAGGTTTCTGTGACTGCAGAAATGTCAGCATCTTTCAGGTTTAAGAATGCTTGCAATGATTGCAGTTTAATGTATAGAGTCCTAGTGTTTAGCAGCATGACCTTTAATTTGCATTTTGATGAAATTTCCATGTTGGTAGTTTTGACCTCATGGCATTGCCTAAAAAGTCACTATGGGGAGGAAAGAGCCTTTGCCAGGAGTCTTAAGCCTAAGGCAGACAGATGCAGGCCATCTCTGGCAAAGCAACGTGGTTTGTCAGTCATGTCTTCCCAAGTAGTCAGGTACTGGATACCCCTGGAATGACACCAGAAACTAAGCCAATTGTTAAAATCAATCATTTTCTGTTTGTATTAAGGCATCATTCTGGGTGACTTTAAGATGATACTTAAGGCTAGGAACATACCTGCCTGGGACACATATTCAGAGAGCTTTATCATGTCTCTCTTCATGTAGTCCAGGGAAGTACATCTCAAGCTATTCACGCCAACATGGACTATGACAGAGTCATAATAGCACCTGTTGTTGAGAGACTTAAGTGCATCAGTGATATGGCGATTTCTGGCACCTGACAAACAACTACCAGTGACTTTCCCCTTATCCAGCCTGGTGAGGGGCACATGTGTGTGCCTCACAATGGAGTCTGCTATGACTAATATGTTGGGTTTATGTTTCAGCCTTAGTGGCTGTGAGACACAGGAGTGTGGACTATGTGTGGTGTGTGGTGTGGTGGGCAGTGGAGTTTGCATGTGTTTTTGCCTTGGAGATCTCTTTTGTTTCGGTATGTTTTTGTTGAGGACCACCACATATGTGGGTGTGTGTTGTGTATGTGTGGTGTTTATATTGACAGCTTTCACAGTACAACATATACTGGCCTGTGAGGGAGAGAACATTGATGATTGGATCTTAATGTAATTGCATCTCTCACAAATTATGTTCCTAGGTGGTAGTAGTAGAAGGTTGTCCGTGTACATGAGGCAGTTGGTACACTGTCTCTGGATGCTCATATCAACCAGACTGGCAGGAGAAAGTGTAGGAAATTGTCCATCCATACTGTATTTGTCAGAAACTGAGGGAGGAAAGCCAAAGAGGTCTAAGAGGTTAAAGGGTGGAAGGTCTAAGAGTGGTACTACTAGGTGATCACACAAGTGCTACTAAAGAATTTTTATTTGGAATACCTCACAAAGGGTTAAAAACAGGACAGCTGCAGCTCTGGATGTAGCAAACCTGTATCAGACTATGCTACTCATTTTAAGGGCTAAGAAAACAGAAACAGTAAAACTCACAAAATAGCACAGATTAACCACTACAGACAGAAACAAAAAACAGAACTCACAGTATGAAAAAAGTCTTTGAATTGCCTTTTATGAGAAAACCACACATTTCTGGCAATAATCATTACTTGTACTGAGAAATAAAGATATTAGGATGTCATTTTAATGTGAAGAGAATTATCATGTTAGTGTTTACTGATGGAGCAGCAGTCTGTCTCAGAGGCAGTAGCTTCCCCAATGCACAAAAAAAAAAATGTAAGGAGTCTTTAAGGGTCTGACTGACTCCTAGTTTTCCTCAGCTGTTTGAGGGGGGGGGGTCTCTCTGCTGTGACCACTTGTTATTCTTCAGACTGGCCATCTTGTTTCACTAGTCTTCTTGGTGTAGCCTTCCAAGCTGCCAGTGACCAGGGGATAGTCACATTCCTTTTGGCTGCAGGATGCCCTCAGCAGACAGGAAAGAGCCACTGCTGTCATTGCTTGGGGAAGTTGTGGATGAAGATTCTTCACATGGTCAGAATGGGTTTGTGGATGCTGGATCCAGTGTGCATAAGGGGGAGAATGTGCTTATTTAGAAAAACTTCCAGTCTCCTGTTTCCATTTCCATGTACAGGGTAGATTTACCAGGATTTGCTAATGAGCATGTATGACTGCTTTTTTCCTCATCTCCACAATCTTCTTTTTAAAAAAGGAAAAGAGTTCCTTCTCATTCCAACATGATTTTTCTGTCAGAAGAGCAGTCCATGCAGGGGAGAAGTGTATTTCAGGAGTGTCTTTTCAGTCTGAGCATTCTGATTCTAAGGACAGTACAGCTTCCAGTTTCCTTGCTAAAGAAATTTCTTTCATTGGCATTTTATCTGACATGAAAGAAGTGTTTCAGGTTTTCACCTATAGTTGCCTACAGCTGCACCTATCCCCTCCTGGCTTGCCTGTCTTACAGAATGTTTTTCCTCATTGCATCTTTTATTCCTGACAGTCAGTTTTCTGCCCTCTGACAGGATATATAAAGTGCCCCAGACACACAAGTACTTGTTCTCTAATCCTAAAGTAGACCCAGCAGTCATTTCTCTTTCTAAATCTGTGACTGCTAAACAGGTTACTGCTACTAACACCATACCCTCTGACAAATATGGCAAAGCAATGTGTTAGTTAGGGAAGAAAATGTATTCCTCTACAACTTTGACTTTCAGGATTTTAAATTACCAAGCTCGTATGATAAAGTTTTTGGTTGTGCCCTTTGTGGACATACAAAAGTTAATGGCTAACCGTCCTTCTTATGAGGTAAATAATTCATTACATGCTTCTGTGACACCTGTTTCTTGGGTGAGAAAGCATATTTTACAATTTGCATAAGATGCAGGAGATTCTTCCTCTAGGGATGCTGCATCTCAATCGGATTTATGGAGATTTGCTTGTCTTCATTCTCAAAATCGTCCTTATGATGTTAAATCTATGATTTGAAAATTTCCCTTGAATAAATTCTGTTTGGCCCTTCTACAGCTGTAGTGCTTAAGAAGTGTGATGAAAAAGGAAAACTGATTTGAGTAGTAACTCATATTTTATGATCCCTCCATTTCAGACCAAATAATTGCTCTCCCTCCTCAGCCCTATTTTCCAATACACAGGTGTGGATTCAATAAAATCTGCATGGTCTGCTAAAACTGTGTACACGTGCATCATGGTGCAACATGCACATAACAGCACACCATGTGTAGAGCCAAGCAAACATGGTAAACATTGTGGCATGCTGATTACAGCACAAGCAGCTGATGCATAAAGCAATTGTGTAGACTCAGTGTAGCTTTTCCCTGTAAATCCCAAAACCTATTAGAATACACCATGGAAACTTTTGTACACAGAAACAATGTTAGGGGCTGCAGTTGCTCTTATACATGGGTATGTGCAATAGGCCCAAGTCTATGCTGCTGTTGCTGCTAATAGACCTTGTGCAAGAAGGAGAAGGGTGTTTAGACACTGTTTAACTTTCTATGGTCTGTATGATGTGGAAATTGTAGAGCGCTACTGGATGGATAGAGACACACTACAGGAACTCTGCAATCTCTGTTATCCACAACTGAGAGCAAGAGAAAAATGAGGGGAACCAATACTGGTGGAGACTAAGGTATGTGTAGCACTTAAAATATTAGCTACAGGAACCTTTCAGAGGCCAAATGGGATATGCTGGGGGTGTGACAGGCATCAGCATCCAGGATCATACATCAATTTCTGAGTGCTATGCTACAACATGCCAGTGATTATATACTGTTTCCCCATACACCCAAGGACAGATCAGCATGTATGTGGGATTTCTATCCTGTAGCACATATCCCTAAAGTCCTAGGTGTGACAGACTGCATACACACATTGAAATCAAAGCACCACCTGGAGAACAGGGAAGGGTGTACATAAACTGAAAGGGTTTCCACTCCATTAAATGCTAGGTCATGTGAAATGTTAAGGGAATTGTCCTGAATGTGTGTGCTGGCAACCCTGGCAGTTAAGAATCAAAGCCAAGGAAACTGCACAAAGTTACCAAAAGAAAAAAACAGGGAAAGTGCAGTAAACACGGAGATAGTAGCCACTGTGTATTCCAAAGCGTTTATTTTAGCCACAAACAAATGGAAAAAAATAAAAAATTATACAACTAAATATGAAAGCCTTTTAAAACTCATTACATGCGTAATGTATATGGAATTTAAGTAAAAAAGAAAATGAATTGATGTACGAAATAAAAAAGAATGAAGGCATGAGAGTTATGAAACCAGATAAGGGGGGAGGTATAGTTTTTATGGATAATATAATATATGAGAGTAAAATGAATGCTATATTATGGGATGAAACTAGATATACAGTGGTTTCCATAAATGAAATGAATATAGCTTATAATAAAATTGACATCAACTTAAATGATATGTTACAAGAGGAACTCATTGATTATAATACCTATAAATTTTTAAAGGTAGATAAACCAAGAACCCCCACTATATTTGGTATACCTAAGACCCACAAAAATGAAAGTGATCCACCCCTCAGACCTATAGTATCAGCAGAGGGATCTAAAACATAAACCTTAGCTAAATATGTTGATACAAAATTAAAAAGCCTGTGGATAAGACGGACAAGTATATTAAGAGATTCCTGGGATTTTTTAAAGGAAATACCAGACCATATATGTCATGATAATCTCCTTTTCATTACCATAGATATTGTAGACTTATTTTCTTGTATTCCCTATATTGAAGGTATGGCAATGTTGGAAGAAATAGTATATGAAAACAAGGAAATGACACATAATGAAAAATTGGTTAATATTTGGTTGATGAGTCTCATATTGAAAAATAATTTTATTCATTTTAAAGGAGAATTTTTTCAACAAATACAAGGGGTAGCAATGGGGGCAGCATGCGCCCCAACCTACGCCAACTTAATACTAGCAAATTGGGAGGAAAAATATATTTTGGATTCTGAATTTAAGACATGTTGGATTATGTACAGAAGATTTTTAGATGATATAGTAATTGTTTGGACAGCAGGAAGGGAAAGATTTAATGAATTCCTGACATATATGAGCAATACCACGAATTTTTTAAACTTTACTCATAAAATTTCAGAAAATGAATTACAATTTTGGACTTACAAGTGTATAAAGTAGGGCAAAAATTGGAAACTAAAATATATAGAAAAAAGACATTTTGTAACTCCTTTCTACATTTTGAAAGTGCACACCCCCTTCATTGCAAAAGAAACATTGTCAAGGGACAATTTGTTAGGGGTAGTCGCATGACTAGTTCAGATAATGATTTTAAGGATGAATGTGAATTACTAGAGAAAATGTTTGTAGAGAGGGGCTACCCTTTGGATTTCATCAAACAAATCAGGAAAGAAGTGGAAGATGGAAGAAAAACTAAATTTGCACCTATTTATAAAAGTAAAAAAACTAGTGACAACAATAAGAAGGAAAGTATTAATAATAATGAACACAATGGAGAAGAATTCCAACAGGCTCTAATACTGGAATATAATGGAGTAAATAATTACATCAAAAAGGTATATTTGATAGAATGGGAGAAATTTATAGCCTTTTCAGATATAGGCAATGTATCTAAGATATCTAGAAAAATAATTTATAAGAATTCACAAAGTATTAGAAATATTATAGAAAATAAAAAGAAATTTAATATTAATAGAAATAGAATAGGTACATAGAAATGTGGGCATTGCAGTCAGTGTACATATATAATAAACAACAATAATTTTTATTTGGAAAGTTGAAAAAGATGGATTTACAGTTCGGAGTATTACAACTGTAAATCGAAGGGAATAGTCTACATGGCAATTTGTGAAAAATGTGGGTCCTTCAACATAGGAAAAACTGAGAGAATGCTGAAGAGAAGGATTTATGAGCACATGTATGAAATAACAACGGAGAAAGAATGCAATGCTTTATATAAACATAGTAAAGTATGCCCAGGATATAAATACAAGTTTATGGTATTAGAACAAATTCAACAGGATATTAGGGGGTGGCCCTTGGGAAGAAAGAATGGAGTTTCGAGAATTATGGTGGCAAGTAACTTTAGAGGCAGGGAAAACTCCTGGGTTAAATGAGGTTATTTCCATTTTACCATTGCTGAAACTAAGGTCAGGAAAGCTTTGAGTGAGGCAGAAGAACTATAATAAATGTTGCCACTAGATGGCATCTGGAATTCATTAATGAAAGGACTTTATACATTTAGAAAAAGGAACATTACAAATATATATGAAGTTTTTTAACGAAAGTTTTTTTAATAAAAACTTTTATAATAATGTTTTTTAATTATACAAAGTTTTTAATCAATATAATGTATAAAATACAAGATTTTAAGTTTTATCATTAATGGTTTTTGATGTATATAATGGCTTCTAACCAAAATCAGCGGGAATCTAATGAGACAATGAATTCTATTGGTTTTACAATTAAGGATTATACATATATATATACTAGTGAAACAGATCGATTTACTAACTATCTGATGAAGTCAATGAATAGACGAAAATGCATGTAATGAGTTTTAAAAGGCTTCATGTTTAGTTGTATAATTTTTTATTTTTTTCCGTTTGTTTGTGGCTAAAATAAACACTTTGGAATACACAGTGGCTACTATCTCCGTGTTTACTGCACTTTCCCTGTTTTTTTTTTCTTTTGGCAACCCTGGCAGTTACCATGACTTGTAATTCTGACACAACTCCATACTCTATCACAGGTTTTAAGGGTGTGATAGCCCACAGGGTCATTTACTGGGGGGGGGGGGATACAGGGTATGCACTGGAGCCATGGCTGATGACACTCATCAGAAATGCACACACACCCACCCACCAAAGAACACTATAATGAGGCACACACTCAAACAAGAAATATCACAGAGAGTGTGTTTGGGGCTGCTGAAATCATGGTTCCAGTGCCTAGATACATCAGGTGGATCCCTGCAGTACAATTCCCACACCTGTGCTTAAATGCTTCACAATATTATTCTAAGAACATAGCTGCAGCAGAAATACCAAGGGGAAGGGGCACGCATCCCACCACCACTGGCAATGTAACCACAGCCACATACAGGTGAGGATTCAGAGGGGACCACCAGCCACTGTGGGTGTAGGTAGATGTAGGTGTGCACAATATTCCCTCTCCCTGGCCAATAGGCAATGGATAGGACACATGCTCACCACCTAAGGGAGTAAAACCTGCATCCTATGCACACACACACATACATACATACATACATACATACAGTAACACTGATGCCAGGCAGCACTCACAACTGATACTTCCCATGTAATGGCTGTGTACTGTTAGCATCACACAGATTCATTCCCAAAATAAAACACTTGTAACTGCTAGACTATCAAGGTAAATGCTGAACATGGAATATGACAATAAATGTCTACGAATGCACATGAATGTCTGATCTCTGCATACTGTTACCTGCCGATATAACTAAGTATAAGGTGTGTGATATAAGATTGTAGTGTTTGCAATATATCACATTCTCACACAAGCCAATGCTTAGTCCAAAACAAGGAATACCAATGAAGTACTCTATTGCTTACCATGGAAATACCAGGGAGACTACACAACTGCAAGTGCAAATCTCTTGAAACTCAACTTCTGTTGTGGCGACACATAAATAGTAGTTGCCTTCCCCACCCGCAAAACAAGGGAAAAATACTATTTGTACAATCCAAGGAATAACACATAATGCAGTTGTTATAAATGCTTTCCACACAATTGTCACAAAATGTGTGCACATTTACAATGCAAAAGTCAATTGTATGTGATTGCTAGTCAACTCTCACTGTGCCCAACACTCCCCTGGTGGCATTTATGGGCCATCTTAGAAGAAATATAAGTACTTTACAGTTCCATTGAATAAGATAGAAGATTGTAAGGTAACCAGTTTTAACAATACCAATTGTAATGACAGCTAATATGGCTGTCTATCTGTGAAAGTTAATGCATGCCAAAAATGCCTGTAACAAGAGTAAACTATAATATATATATATATATATATATATATATATATATATATATAAGTTTTCTCTGTAACATGTTAACAAATCTAACATGTACTTGAAAAATACAAGTATATCTTAGCAACATCAGAAGCCTTCTGTGCAGATAAATCAAAACGAATATCAGTCCTGTGTTCTACAAACACATACGTCCACTTACCTTCAAGTTCCCTAGCTGCACAACTACCTTCTTATGGTGTAGATTCAGGCCTCTGAGTATGATGAATATTCAAATGAGGTGTGAACTCATTAGAGTTGTTGAATCCCAAAATTATGGCTTCATATAGCAGATGTAAACATAGTGTAGGCATTAAGTGTTTGTTGTTAATGGATTGCAAATGTGAATGATCAGTGGAAAGGAGAAGGAATACACAACAACAATTCAGGCTCCCTATCTGCAGTGGATGTGTCAGTTAGGATACACTTACAAAGTGTAGAAATAACTGTAGCAAGATTTTAAAATGGAAGTGACAGCACCCATTTCTAAGTTTCTGTGCACTAATAGCCAAACTCTCCTTTCTTTAATGAAAACTATAATTTAATGTCCTATAATATTGTCATACATTTTAAGGGAGATGATACACAATGCCCTATAGACTGTATGTGTGAGAGTACAGCACACATAAGAGAATAATGAACACAATATAAAGAGAAGAAACAGCTGCACTGGTGTGAACAATACTCAGAAATGCTTGTGTGATCATTCATTGCACAAAAAATGTAAGCAACACATGTACAAACAACTGAGAGTGTACACATGTTACATGTCTTTAAAATACTGTGGTGGCAATGGGACTTGCTTATATGCACAATGATTTGCATCCCTGCTTCAAAGCTGTTTCTCTGGCAAAGAGAGATAAGACCCCCTTACTGTGTTTGGTAGGCTCAGTAGTCTGACAGTTCAAACCCAGAGCTGTGTAAAAATCTGTAATGTATGCTAAAATGTGTTTTGTAATTTTTTAATTTTTTTTTGTTATTTTTATAATATTAGTATTTGTGCTGTGTGTGGCTTAGCACAAACACGGTGAAATGGATAAATGCATTAAATTTAATAGATTAATAGATTAGTACTAGGCTAGTTGCCCTTGCGAGCCATTTTAAGCCTAGCCAATTATCCCTTGTGAGACTCAAACCCTGCACCTTGTGTTTGTAAGGCAAACACCTTAACCATTAGGCCACCCTCCCAACCCCTGATAAACAGTGCATAAATCACAGCTGTGAATCAAGTATGTGTGTAGCACACCTGGTAAACATGATGAAGCATACAGTACATAGTATATTTCGATCATGGTTCAAGTGCCACATTTACCTTTTAATGATGAAATCTAATAAAAACGTGTTACAAGAATAATGCATGTTAGCTTTGCCTGTCATGTTTGTGCATTGCTTACCTATGCGCAAACAGGGCCTAATGTCCCAAATAACAAGCAAACTCTGTCAGTTTCAAAATGGATACACTGTTACTGCTTTTTTTGCTTAAATGTTTTTATTGATTTTAGAAAATTAATATAATTTCATAACTTTGAAATATAAAACATAATTTACACAGGCTAACCATATACAATCAACAACTATAAATCTATACAAACTATTCACAAAGGTGTCTATGTTTAAAGATGTTAAACATTTTACATTTAAAAAATTATTCCATTAGGTATTACAGTCATCTCTCTCCATTACTTTGTTCACGTTCTTCCATGAGCTGAAATAAGATGTGGTTCTTTCTGTTCTCATTCTAATGGTTCTCATTTCCATTCATGATACATTCAAAACAATGTTTCTGTACTCCTTAAATGTTGGTGAAGTCTCTATTTTCCAATTTGTAGTAATGGTTTTGTGTGCTATAGGCAGTAGTGTCCATGACATTGAAAACTTTGTTTTTAGCAACACATTGGGGTATGGGAGCATTAAACAGAATCAAAAATTTAGACAAATGAGAATTATCATTAAAGACTATTTGCAAGAAAAAAATAACTATCCCAAAATGGTTTAAGTAAATGACAATCATAAAACATATGCTGCCAATCTGCTCTCAAGTTCCTTTTACATCATCTACACCCTATGTTTTGTTTAAACATTATTTCCATTTTATGTGGTGTTATAAAGGACCTATGAATAAATTTCCATGTGAACAGTTTCCATTGCAATGAAAGAGATGTTTGCTTTGTGCAGAGAAATATTAATTTCTTGTCATTGTCTTTTGGCATTTGATTATTTATTGTTTCATAGTAGTCCCACAGATTCTCTGTATAATATAATTTTGTTTTCTTAATTATTCTATAGATGTTTGATAAGTAACCTTTTCCATGAACAGGGTGTGTTGTTGAAGAAAACAAGTGTTCTATAAGTTTAGGTATATTTTGTAAGATTGATAATTGCATTGCCTCTGTTCTGTTTAAAATGTATTGTCTTATGTCCTGTACGCTTAGCCATAGATCATTACCTAAATCAAATTTGTTCCTTATTTGTTCCAGTGTTAAAACTTTTCCAGAGTCTAGTAACTGATGCCAATAAGTGAGCTCATGCTTTCTAATAGTCTTGATTATATCTATATCAAAAGTTTTTATGTTATTTTGCATGCATGCACTATGATATAACAAGAATGACCAGGCGTTTATGTTGGGATTCTGATTCCTAAGGGTTTTATATTCTTTTAATATGATTTTTATAAACTTAAAACTTGTGATTCTGTTTGTTTTCTGTAAAAATGTTCTCTCATCATCCAAAGAAGTTTATTTGAAACCAACTCAATATATAGTGGTAGTAATGTAAGACCTGATTTTAGCCAGATCTTTCCATGTATGTATTTCCATCTGGCAGAATAAGTATTATTTAACCATATATTCTTTTTATACTAGATGACAGTGCATATATTTATATGTCTCAAAGACTGATTCCTCCGGCTTCCCAGTCATTTAAGTGATGATTCAGAGCTATTCTGAGTTTATTGGGATACCATAAGAAGTTTAGCATTAGTCTATTAAATTGTTTTATGTAAGATTTAGGAGGGGTTGTAGAAAAAGCTTGTATGAAGTATAATATTTTTTTAGAAATAATTATTTTAATTATATAGTGCCTGTCTTCCCTTGTAAAAAAAGTATTTATTCCATTTTTGAATGAGTGTTTTAATGTTATTTAGAGTAGTTTATTGTTATTGTCTTATCTATTTCATCTGTTAACATAACCTCTAAATATTTTATCTTATTGTCAGCAAGCTATATATTGAGAAAAATCCTTATCTATGTCTTTCTTATTGGAATTTATAAGTAATATTGGTGTCTTATTTTCATTAAATTTAAGACCTGAGAGTTTCTGAAAATGTTGAATTAAATTTAATAGAGTTTTTAGAGAGGTGTTATCATCCTTTAAGGTTAACAAAATATCATCTGCAAACAACTGTACCTTCATTTCCAGACAATTGTCAACTTGTTTAACCTTCATATTCTTTATCCATTTGAATATAATTTGCAAAAGGTTTGATTGCGAAGGCAAATAACAATGGAGACAAGGGGCATCCCTATTTTGTACCTTTAGTAAATTCTAAAGATTCAGAAAAGCATGATCCAATCTTTATATATGCTAAGGATTTATCATAAAGTGATTTAATTAATAGTGTGAATTTTTGAGAAAATCCATATCTTCTGGAATTGTTATAGATAATCCCAGTGGACAGTCTCAAAGGCACTATTTATGTCTAAATTGACTATATTCATGTTATTTTTTGTACAATTAATGTAAATGTCTGCGGTGGTGCAGCGGTAGCATTGTTGCCTCACAGCAAGAGGTTCTCCCGTTCGATTCCCGGCTAGAGTGCGGCGTGTGGAGTCTGCATGTCCTCCTCGTGGTTGGGTGGGAATTCAAAAGATATGCATAAATGGGCGTGCCTTTTTTGAAGGTTGAACGTCAAGCTGGCACCTCGGCATTCGTGAAAATCTACTGCCAATCATTAGCGGACACGAGTTCCACTGTGGTGACCCCTAACCGGGAAAAGCCGAAAGACAACAACACAACAATGTAATCAATTAAAGATATAATTATTTAAATGTTATCATATGTATTTCTGTCTTTTATAAAGCCAGTTTGATATTCATCCATTAATAATGGAAGTAGCTGTTTGATCCTAGCCGCAAATATTGCCATAAAGATATAGGTCTGTAAGATGACCATTCCTTTGCATTTTTATCTGGTTTTGAAATGGGTGATATTATTGTAGATTTCCAAGAAGGAGGAATATTTTTGCTTTCCTTTACTAATGTAAACACTTTTAATAGTGAGCGGTGCAGTGGTTCAGTGGTAGCGTTTTCACCACACAGCAAGAAGTTCTCCTGTTTGATTCTCAGCTGGGGTGCCTTCTGTGTGGAGTCTGCATGTCCTCCCTGCATTCATGTGCGTTTCCTCCCACATTTCAAAGACATATGTCTGGAATATTTCTCTCCGGGCTTCTGCCGAAAATTGGCTTTGTTCCAACTTGGACTTTCACGGTAAACAAATGTTAAAGAAATAGTAATGTCAGAGTTCTTTTGGTTAATAATTTGAACATTCCTGGGATCATATTATCTATGCCAGGTGCTTTGTTTGACTTTAAATTTTTAATTTGTGATTGATGTTCAGTCATGGTTACTTGTTTGTCTATTAATTTTATATGATTATCTATTAGTTTGGTTTTAATATGTTTTCTAAGAAATACTTTAATATGTTTTGAGGTTCCATTATTTCCTTTTGGGTATTAACTTTATGAATGTATAATTTAAATACTTCTAATATCCCATCTAAGTCTGATACTTTTTTTCTGGTATCCGGAATGTATAGTTCCTTTATTTGATTAACTTTTATGATCTTTTTAGTTCTATTTGCTATTATTTTCTGATTTCTGGGGTTCATCGAATAAGAGCATTGTTAGATCTTCTCTAAATTTATTGTCTTAAGATGTAGGGTCACTAAATATTTTTTATTCATGTTATCTAATTCACTTATTAAAGTCGTCTTTCCCCTCTGAACATCTAGCGTTAATGTTTCAATTTTTGCTTAATTGTCCCATTGCTTTTTTAGTTTTTAAACCATGTTAATGCATTACCATATAAATATGAATTCAAAGAGCCCGAAATATATATCTCTGACATGTCCTCAGTAAGATTCATGTCTAAATATGTTTGTATCTCTTCAACATAAAATTCCTTAACATCCTTTATGTTTGTTATGTATGAAGGAATTCTAGTTACAGTTATTCTTTGTTTTGTATTTAAATCTAAATCAAAAGTAATTGCATTATGGTCTGACAATGGGCAGGTGCCTACTTTGACTTTATCCAACTTTCTAGTAAGATCTCTTGATATGTACACTCTCTCTATTCTTGAATGTGTGCTATGTCGATGAGAGTAGTGTGTAAAGAAAAATGTATTATGATTAGCATACTCATTAATGTCTACAATATTAAAAGTCTCATTAAATGTACAGTAGATAGCACCTTAGAAATTGTTGTTTTCTTTTGTGTGTTTCTAGCATAAGTGTTATCATCATTCATTATAAAATTAAAGTATTCTGCTATGATTATTTCCCCTTTAACATGGTGTACAATGCCTTCTAAATGCTGCTTGGCTACTTTGACACCTAATCCAGGTCTCCAATAGATGTTTACTAGAGTATATATCTTCCCATTTATTATCATTATTAAGCAGAACATGCCTTTTTTGTCATAATATGTATTTCAATTTTTTGGCATTAAGACTGAGTTTTTCCATAGGACTGCTACTCCTCTCTTCTTTTGTTTATAGTGTGGACTTACTAAAACTGTATAGTTATTTGTACTCATTTTATTTATGTCTTCTTGTATAAGGTGTGTTTCTTGCAAAAAATAATCTGTGCATTAAACATCTTCAAATATTTTAAAATACTTCCCCTTTCACAATTATTATTCAGACCATTTACATTAATGGAAAAACATTTCATAGTTAAATTATTACCACTCAAACTGCTAGTCATAAGAATATATTTTAACTAATAAGTACATAGATTTAACTAAAGAGAATGACTTATTTTCATTTGTTGTAGCAAAGTAGTTACAACTCATAGAGACTCAATAAAAAGGAATTAAACAATAAAAACTTAAAGTTTGAGACAAAAGAAAAATCTAACCCTCATATGGGGAAGCAAATCCCAGCTTTGAATAGACTAGCCATTCAAGCACACCCTCTAACCCCCCCAGTACAAGTAATTTCTTAGCCCAATTATCTATATGTTCTGTCTAACAGAAAGAATCGTGCTATGTCTTATAACCTATTCATATAAGACATTTTTCATAAAATTTGATTTTAGATCCAAGAAAAAACATTTCACATAACCATATTAAATCGATATTAAAAGTTACAATGACTTCTTATAATATACAATTGTCCATTAGTCAAACTCCTTTGATAAGAATAGATTAATACTTGTCATTCAGATTAATCTAATCAACAAAACAATTCAGATCTATAAAAATGTATAACTAGGTTCTATCACTCTAGTTAAACCCAGTGAAGCTGCTTTTATTATATGTGCGGTAGCACAGTCTGTTTCACATTAAGTTTTTTTTATTTTATATGTTCTAATTACAATTTCCTGTCTGTTTTCATTAAGATCAGATAGGGTGTGGCCAGGATGCTGGCAGGTTGACAGCACTTTTTTTCAGCTCTTTATCTAAGTTATATTTCTGACAGAAAATTAAAAAAAAACAGACTCCTAAATTTCTTAAATCTCTACTACAGTCTTTGGAAGTCTACATTGGTTTATTTTGTTTAAATTCTATGATTTTTCTGTTAAAATTCAATCAGAAAGGGCACAGATTTCTTTATGAATGACTTATCACAGGACCAGACAATGAAGAAGGAACTACAAACTTTATTTTCTACCATGCAGGGTTTATCTTTGAAGTTTGACAAAATGGACAAAAAACTTGATTGCCTCTTTTAAAGAAAAATGCACAAAACAAATGCAGCAGTTAGAAGAACTAATAATGCAACATAAAACTTAGATTGCTGACATAGAAGACACATTAAATGACATGGAAGGTAGACTCATAGAACAAGAGCAGCAACTTAAGTCTCTTTCAAAAAAAATACTTTTCTACCAAACAAATTAGATGACCTAGAAAACAGGTTGTGGAGAAAGACCTTGTATATTTATGGACTACTGGAAAAGACTGACGTAGACAATATGGTAAATTTTCTCACATCTTGGCTTCCAAATGTTCTGAATTTACCTGAGTCTTTTTCTTATGGAATTGAAAGAGCCCATAGGTCACTGGCAGTTCCTTCATCTTCCAGCAAAGCAAATAAAAGTTGAAGATCAATAATAGTAAGATTTATACTTGATAAAAAGAATTACTATACTAGCTTACAAGCTAAACACCAAAACAATCCTCAAAAATTCTGGACCACTTTAAATAAAATACTACGACCAGATCAAACTAAGACCCCTCAATCAACAGCAAGTAATTCCCTTGAATGTATTGCTACCCAGTTTAATAAATATTTCATTAACTCCATCAAAATCCTTACTAACCAAAACTTCTCATCACTGCCCACTAACCTAACCTCTCTACTATACAATAATAACACATTCTCCCTAAAATCAGTCCCAACCCTCAACATACACAAATATCTGTTCAGACTAAAACCCACAACCCTGACAGCTGACAACCTATGCTCAACATACTTAAAAATAGCAGCTAAAACTATCTCCTATCCAGTTTCCCTACTAATTAACCATTCCATATCTGAGCAATGCATCCCCACTCTCTGGAAAATTGCTTACATCAAACCCCTACACAAAGGAGGTCCCTTCATTGACTTCTCTAACTATCGGCCCATAGCAATCCTATCCCCGCTATCAAAACTCCTTGAAAGGTGTGTTCACACCCAAATACTTAACCATCTCCTAGACAATAAATTACTTACAAATACTCAGCATGGCTTTTGTCCCTACCATAGTACTACCACAGCCCATATTAGCTTCACTAACACCATCAGTCAACTTAGAAATAAAGGTGAGCTAGTATCAGTAATCTTTTTAGACTTATCAAAAGCCTTCAATACAGTGTCTCATAACAAACTGCTGACTGCCTTGTCCAAACTGAAACTAAGCTACTCCACTCTAGCCTGGTTACAGAACTACCTCATAGATCTGCAACAAGCGGTATGGTGGAACAAAGCTCTTTCTCCATTACTACCAGTGACTATGGGCATGCCTCAAGGGTCTATTCTCAGCCCCCTCCTTTTTAACCTGTTTACAAATAATCTTCATAATGCTACAGTGCTAGCCACCCTTATACAGTATGCAGATGACTCCACTGTCATATATTCTGTCCCAACTGTACCTGAACTACAGAACTTAACCCAAACATCCTTCAATGCTATTGAATCATGGTGGGCAGGTGCCCAATTAATCTTGAACCCAAATAAAACTAAACTTGTGCTCTTCCACTCCACTAAATTCAAAACCCAATTCACTTACTTCAACATCACATCCAGTAATAAGACTTTGATTGAACCAGTACCATCCACCCAATGTCTCTGTGTTGTTATTGATCAAAAGCTGAAGTTCAACTTACACATTGCCCAGACTGTAAAAAAGGTACACAAGAAAACAGGTACCTTATACAGATGCAAAAACTGCCTAACCACAAACTCCAGAATAACCACAGCCAGAACTCTTCTGTCAACTTTACTATGCACCTCACCCATCCTTACCAACCTCTCCAAATCAGAACTAAGCAAGCTAGATGCCTGCTATAATAAGATAGCTAAATTTGCCACTACCTGTCCTCCTAGAACCCATCACTGTGAGGCCCTAAGACAGCTATCTTGGTTAGAACTACCCCACTAACCCATTCTCACACAATTCTCTACCACTCACCAAATGTACTATAAATCTGATAAAACACCAGTTCTGCAAGGCCTCCTCAATCCCCATATAGGTACCCATCCACTAAGATCCACTAATAAATCTATAATTGAAGTAACCAGGAGTAAAAATAGCTCAGGTGACTCTCTATGCTCCTACTACATTATTAAACTGTGGAATGCTTTACCACTTGAAATTAGAACTATAACTGGCTTAAAAAATTTCAAGCATCACATTAAAGCCCACCTCACCAATTCCTGGACTTGTACATGTACTAGGCATGAGTAGCCCAAACCATGGAACTAGCTGATTTTAAAATTTTCATTGCATATGTAATGAGCAATGAATTTAAATCATTTGACTACCTTATGTTTTCCTTCTCACTGTTAATATCTATCAGATTTTAAGTCTTTAGTTTGCTATGCTATCTGTATATAAGACTAAGTATTGTAATTGCACTTGTATACAATGTCACTACCTGCTACTACTGTAAGAACTGTCTTCTAGAAGCATTGTTATCCAAGATTATTGGTCTTGTCTCCAACTTGATCAATTTATTCTGTTCTAGTCTTCTTACCATTATGAATATCTGTTACTATTTATTTCTTTATTGTATTATACAATTTTCCTTCTACTAACAAAATAGTTTACTAACAATGGAGCTTTTCTCCCCAGGGCTCTGCTGAAAAAGGATTCTCCTGGTAAACAAATGTAAAATAAAATGAAAAATAAATA
This sequence comes from Protopterus annectens, assembly GCF_019279795.1. NCBI lineage: Eukaryota > Metazoa > Chordata > Ceratodontiformes > Protopteridae > Protopterus > Protopterus annectens. The sequence goes on along the minus strand of NC_056743.1, from coordinate 1,546,565,552 downwards.
AATATTTCTTCTCAGGACAATGAAGTGGTGCTAAAAACTTTGTGGTCAAACTCTTCTGTCAAACACCAAGATAATATAATAAGATTTGACAATGATTACTCATCGGATGTAAACTCTAAAAGAAAGGAGTGTTTACCTTTAATAAAATAATTAAAGAAGAGACATTTTAAGGTTCATTTACTGTTTTCTGTGAGACTTAAAAACTTTTTTTCAGATGGAGCAAAGACTTTTGACACCTTGGATGCAGCTGTGTCTTTTTTAACATCTATCAAAACTTTAAATGAAACAGAAATAATGGATTGGACTGGTTTTTCCCTAAAACACCAAGCAGGCAGGAATGAATGGAAAAAAGTAGACAAAAAGAAGAGACTAATTGACGAGTGACTTTTAAATAATTGTTTTACATATTTTTCATTTTATACCACACATAAATTATCCAAAGGGAACCACACTTTACTCAGATGGAAAATCTGTGAAGGTCCGTAAAATGTACAACAAAAAGAATGCTTTTTAACTAAAAGACTACAATCCTTAAAGGAAAAAGGTAAAAACATTTTATTCTTGTTTATTAACTCTCTAGGTCACAATCTTAACAGCTTGGTAATGCTTGACCAAATCTACATAAAACTAATATCTCAAAGTATAGTAAATAACAATAGCATAATGCATACAACAAAACAATGCTTTATCTGCTTATACCTTTTGTTAGATTGTTTTAGTGTCATAGTCTCAGACAAGTTACTTTAAAAAAGAAACGAGGAAAAAGCTTAAAAAAAATTAAAACTTTTAAGTAACATATCATACTGTATGTTTTTTGTGTAGTGTACACACAGAGAGTTATTTTTTAGCCTAAAAGGCACTTAAATGAACATATTTGTACATACAGTTTAATATAAATTTCTAAACAAGTTCTAAACTTTAAGAAACAGAAGATATGTGCATTTTTTATCTTTGTCTATGAATGTTTCATGGTTTAACTGATTTAATAATTAATATGTGCTTAAACAGGTAAAGAAATGCCTTTTTTTCTTTTTCATATTTTTTATTTTTATTTAACATTTGTTGACCAGGAAAATCTGACAAAGACAGAGCCTATTTTCAGTGGAGGCCTGGCTAGAAATGCTCCAGAAGCATGTCTTTGGAAAGAACAAGGCTTATTACAGTTAAACTAAAACTTGTCTCAAGTAAATGTAAAATTGATTTTAACTACAGAGACATGTTTGGGCTTTACAAACAGCCATTTAGAAGGAGGAAAAGCTCTCAAGTACTCTTTGAGCACGAGGCATGTTTAGAAGTACTCAAATTGCTTACCTTTGGCTTCCCATCTAGGTAGCAAGCTGAAAAGCTTGTTTTCTTGTTCCCAAGATAATTTGTCCATTATTAGCATATGTAGTCTGAAAATCCCCTTGCAACCACACCAGTATTTGAAAATGAAAGTTAAAGGCTCAGGCATGAAGTAAGCACTTGAGTTAAAGTTTAACAATGAGCTGTTTGAATTTTGCAACTTCTTAAAGGGATATTTACCTAATAACATGCAAAACTGTACAATTTGTATAAGAGTAAAAGCAATAAGAGATTTAATAACAAGTAATTTAGTGGACTTATAAAAATTTGCTTTCCATCATGCAAAACTACTAAGTGGTATTGGGCAATAGTTCACAACACTTGCAGGTCCAGATCACCTACAAACAACAGGAAGATACTTATCAGTTTCAGAAAGGATGCACTGTTTCAACTTTTGGTTTCCATCATACAACTCCACTAAGCAGTGTTGCATGATGGTCAAGAACACCTGCAGGTCTAGAACACATGCAGACACTAAAGAGACACTTGTCAATTTCAAAACAGATGCATTCCATCAAATGTGGTTTGCCACCACACAAACACGCTAATCGGCATTGCACAGTGATTGGCACACATACAATTGTGTTGAATATGAAAATTTACAATGGCTGCCGAGTTGGCTGTGGGGCAGCAGGTGTAATCTAAGGGCTACAATACATGTGAGTCTGGGTTTTAATACAGCAAAGGCCAACATTTTCTTACTGTTGTTCCAGTTTACTTTATATAAAAATTAACATTCTAAAAATAATTACACATAGAAATAACTATCTTTAGCAGGTGCATTGAACACAAACAGGATATCAGACATAATATTAAATGTGTAACTGTGTGCATCAGTAGAATTATTGTTGTATAATTAAATGTATATTTTCTGAACTTTTATGTTACACACATACATAAACACTCAACACTTTAACGTATATGTATAACTAATGAACAGCTCAGACAAGATAGGTTTCTATTGCAATGAGCACTCTACACAGTAATGAATGTAAAAAATACACTTGCAGCCCAACCTTACCTGTGGAAATGGTATTAGTTAATGTTCACAATACAGATGATCCAGGGTTCTAATCTAGCATACTCACAATGTTATTAAAGCTTGTCCACTCATTTCTAAAAAATAAAGAATAATCTAAACATAATTTTAAATAACAATAGCTATGTATAGCATTGGAGTTCATATGAATTATATGTGTGACTGAGGGTATACTAACAATTATGTTTCTGTAATTATAATTGTCTTTTCTGGCCTTGGATGGACTTTATTCTTCAGTGATAGTCACACACATGAATATATAAACCAGGACCTTGTCAAGGCACACACATACATGGTTAACCCCTCACTCTGTCATGTGTATATGTAATTAATGAGAAAGTTTGACAAGCACTTCTTCTGTGGCAAGGATGAAAAAAACACCTATGTGGAAGAATATGTTTCGTCTGTTTTACATAGGTTTGAATCTCACATTGTACAAATTACTTTTATCAATGTGTAAAGCCACACAAAAATGTGTCAGGACATAAAATTTATACCCTTAATAGATGTCTGCAAAGTTAAATCAACTAACAGATGCAACTGCATCCAAACTAAAAACTAACACCAACTGTCATATTACACTTCCTAGTTCATAAACTGCCTTCCTCTGTGTTTGGCACTGTTGCTGTCTACTTAACACTGCCCAAACATGGTTGGCATGGTTGTTCAGGTTTGTGCACTAGCTGTAAAAAGTGATATCTCAAATTTTCAGGAAAACACTCTGTTGCTGTTGGACCTGTACAGACATGGCAGGAGCTATAAGGGAAGTTAGCTAAGTTAGGGCTCAAAGATGGGATGTGGAGGAGTCCAGAATTTTCATTGTACTCCTTGTGAAGTGTCACAGTCATAGGCTACTACAGGGGGACTATACCAGGTCTCAGTATAAATCTGAGGCTTGGAATAGTCTGGCCAAGGCTTGTCTCCAGTGTGGGTGGCATTTCATACACTGGACAGCAATGCAGGCACCACTATAATGATCTGAAAAGACACAAGCAGGAACAACTCAACCAGTGGCTTGATGAGTTTAAGACTGTTGACATCCCACATTTGTATAAGTATAAAGGTACTAATACTTACATTTAGATAGAAAGCTGGATACAGTCAAGACTGGTATGTATAATGCTCATCTCTTTTCTATCCTTTTTATCTTATAACCACCCAGGAGATAGCAGCAAACAGAAATGGCCATACTGAACATTTAGAAGGACTAAGAGAAGCAAGGGGTATGTGTGCAGCACAAAAGAATAAAATTATTTTAGCTAAAGCATTGCTCTTGAATACATTATTAGCAAATTAAGTATGCATACATTAACTGCATAATCAAGCATGCATGCTTCAGTCTGTAGCTCAGGCCAACTGTAGGAGTCAATTCTAATAGTGTATTCAGATGTTGTGGGTTCACAACCTACAAGTAACAAATATATAGTATAATAATTTAAAATATTACATAATTTCAACAAAATTGGCATACATGCCATGATGCTAATTTGTATTATTTGATCAAGCATATCTGTAATATATGCATATTGTAAGGATTAGTTGGAACAATCATCATTAATAGTTTGTAGCTGTTAAAAAGTATAGTTAATGTAAAAGTAAAATTATTTATATCATAGTAATTTGTAGTATATCACATATGACGGCACTAATTATGTTCTTTTTTTCTCTTACCCCACCCTTATCTCTCTTTTTTATTTGTATATGTGTGGCCACAATGTTCTGATGTCATCAATTTCTGCCAACTCACAAAATGATTTGCAGCACAGGGAGGTAGGCCAACCACTGGGGCTCAGCCTGCCTCCCCTCCAATGGCTTCTGCACTGATACCGACTACATTCAACTATCCAGCTATATCTATCTATATAAACGCTGATTGTATGTTCTCTTTCAACCTCTTCTAACATCTGTTAATATTGATCTGACAATGCTTTCTTCAAATGTCTGTATTTTCCAAGAAACCTCATTGTTTTTCATTTGTCTGCCACAGAGTTTCAACTTCATATATTGCCTATTTATGTTTAAAGAATATTTCTTCTTCTATGCCCATTGTTATACTTTCTTTTGCAATATTTTTGCTATTAAACCTTTTGTAATATTCCTAGTTGTAATGTTGTTTTAATTGTTATGTCTTTATCTTTATTTTTTATTGCGATTTGTTTGGAGCTTTTCTCCCAGAGCCTCCAATGAAAATGTACCAATCCTGACCCAGTCGGTCTTTCCCAGTAAACAAATGCAAAATAAAATAACTAAATCTGGGACCCAACCTGGCAGTGCTACCTCTGCCGTCCCTGCACTACCAGGTAGCATTACCCCAGCAGCTGGTACAGTGGTACCCTCAGGAAGTATTGGCCATACCTCTCAACCTGGAATTCTAAAAAGTCTGGACAAAGACCCATGAAAAATAGGTACTACTGGCCAAAAATCTTCAAAATTATTAACATAAAATTTGCATGCATAATTATATAACCCCACCCACTTCAATGGAATTCTGGGATGTGAACTTATAAACTCAAATGAAGACCAGACAAAATATTAAACACAAAATAAACAGAAGAACAATGGAACAATAGTGTTTTATTTATATTAATATTGGAACTTGTTTCAAAGTTTGAACTTGTACAAAACTAAAATACAATCTTCTTTTATAAAAATAACATCAACTGCTACACGTATAAAATTAAAATAAATACAATTTGTGTAAACAATAAAATGAAACTGAGTGTGTCTTTATATATGTGTATGTATAATGCAGTTATTTTGGTAGGATTTGTTTTAGGTGTAAAATGAGCACAATTTGCATGCCCCTTTTAGCTTATTAAACAGTCAGAATGATTAATATTCACACACACACACACACACACACACACACACACACACACACACACACACACACACACACACACACACACACACACACACACACACACACACACACACACACACACACACACACACACACACACACACACACACACACACACACACACTGACATAAACACAGCAGGGTGTGAGATAAGGTTTCTTTCTATTTCTAAACTCACACACATCTGGTTTCAGTTATCACTCATCAGTTTGTGTAATATATGGATTCAGACACTAAAATGGCAGCTTTTTTTAAACACACAAAAAGCACCTTGTAACGTTTTACATTTAAATAGCAAAATTATGAAATTTAAACATAAATATTTGATTTCTCTAACTATAGGGTGTGACACCAGGGAAATACTGCCAGTCCAGCTATCTGGAATTTTGTAAATAATTATATGTCACTTGAAAATGTTAATATGATTTATATAGAATTGTGATGCTGCCAGCCCAGTTAGCTGGAATTTTGTAAATAATTCTATGTTATTTGTGAATATTGCTATGATTTATACAGAACTGTATGTTATGTACTGAGTTTCAAGAATGTAACCACAGGGTACCCTACTGGAAAAGAACAGAAATTATATAAACTATATTCCTTTGCAAATGTATGTTTTAATAAGTAGAAGCTGGAACATACAGAGTTAACTTGCAAGGCTTCAAGAAAATAGGTTGGAATCAGGAATCAGAATGTTTTACGATTGTGTTATCTCTCAGCAAGCAGACAAATGTCTAGAGCTAGAGGTTTTCCTATAGTCTGGAAACAGAAACAATTACTAGGTTTCAAATGTAAAAGTGTTAATTGTTTTATGATTTCCAGTTCTAGGCAAACTTCTGAGAGATATGTACTTCTCACATGTAGATGTTAAAAATCATGTTAGTTTTTGTTAGCCTGGGAACCGAAGACAGGTGACAAAGAGTGATGTCATCCAGACTAACCCGGCAGTAATAGGTGATATTAATTTAAGAACTCTCCCAGAGAGGGAGAGGGGGCATTTTGTATCTTGTCTTGGATCTAGAAACATCCATTCAGTACAACTCATCTGCATTTGCCTTACTCTGTAAGTAAGTTATTTAGGGCATAGTATCTCTTAGATATAGTTAGAAATATAGTAAAGATTAGTTTAGGTCTTTCCTGTATTTGTTTTAGGCTGTCTTGCAATGTTGTTTTAAAATATTTCATGTGATTCAGAACTCTATCGTTACTGTGTTGATTGAGTATTGTCTTACTCATTTATTATTAAATATATTTAAAACTATTTTTGTGGCTGATATTTGTAAGACAAGCTCTTAAAGTACTTGCATATGTATTTGGTGACACTGTATAGGCCATTCCTAAATAGCCTTAGTCTTGGTCACACTTACCATTTGGATTAATAGTAACATTACACAGGAAGATTGGGCATCCTTTGATAAGGGCCTTAAAAGTAGTTGATAAGTAGTGGCTGGTGGCAGCTGGTACTACCTTATAGTCTGGGCAGAAGGGAGCATAGCTAGTAAACCTGTGCCAGCCTTTCCAAGGTGTGTGTTTGTGTTTGTGTATAAATCAAATCTCAAAGTGTGTGTGTGTGTGTGTGTGTGTGTGTGTGTGTGTGTGTGTGTGTGTGTGTGAGTGAGTGTGTGTCAGCTACTTGGACAGGGACACTAAGCACTGGTTGGACAGAGAGGGTGCTGGAGATTTTGGCTTGGCCACTCAGCTGAGATCTCAACCCTATAGCTGTGCCAGTGGGAAGTCTTATTGGGGATCTGGAGAAAGAGGCAGAAACCAGCCCCAAACTGACTATGATCTCTGTGTGCTCTTAAGGGAAATTGCACTGTTGCCAGTGATGAGGACTGAGGCACCTTGATTACTGGGCCAGTGCAGGGCCATCACATAGGGCTATAACCAAAACAGCTATTTGTTGTGTCTAAAATGTGCAAAAGCAATTAACTGCACAATCAAACAATTAATAAGTAAGTAATATGAACTACAATAGATACATGATGTTTCAATCTGCACTGTATCAATTATACCTGTATCATTTAAGCTCATCATAAAGGCCTTAATGTTTAATTCTACTTTTCAGTGGCATTAGTGCTTATTATCATATTTCAGCAAAGATGGGTACTTTGCAGCATAAATTAACCCAAAGCAGAAGGCATACTGTTTATTTGTCCTTGCTAACAGGCAATAATCTATCTGTTGCACTAAGAACATACATTCAGAACTCTGTAGTTATTGTGTTGATTGAGTATTGTCTTACTCATTTATTATTAAATATATTTAAAACTATCTTTGTGGCTGATATTTGTAAGACATATTTAAGCTCTTAAAGTACTTGCATATGTATTTGGTGACACAGTATAGGCCACTCCTAAATAGCTTTAGTCTTGGTCACACTTACCATTTGCATTAATAGTAACATTACACAGTAAGATTGGGCACCCTTTGGTAAGGGCCTTAAAAGTAGTTGATAAGTAGTGGCTGGTGGCAGCTGGTACTACCTTATAGTCTGGGCAGAAGGGAGCATAGCTAGCAAACATGTGTCAATATAAGGACAAAATGATTGACCTCAACAATTGGCTAAGCTTCTGGTGTCATTCAAAGCGGATCCAGTATCTGTCTGCCTGGGAAGACATGAATGACAAACCACGATGCTTTGCCAGAGATGGTCTGCACCTGTCACCCCTGGGATTCAGGTTACTGGCTAAAGCTCTTGCCACCCCTATAGTGCCTTTTTTAGGCAAGGTTCAAAGGATAAAACCACCACCATAATAGATACAAGCATGCAAAATCTGAAGGTAATGCTACTCAATGCTAGAAGTCTAAACCTCAAAATGCATGCTCTCGAGGCACTCCTAAAAATGGAGAACATCGATATCTGTGCAGTAACTGAGACCTGGTTCGAGGCTCCAGAGAGCACCCCTGCAATACCAGGCTACAACTCTTACCACACTTTTCGGCCACAAAACCAAGACTGAAACACTAAAGGTGGAGGAGTGTCCATATTCACCAAGGATATTCACACCTCCAGGCTAGTTGCCCAACACAATTCATCTGAAATTCTCCAGATGCAACTAACACTAGGTAAGACTGCAATCCAAATTGTAGCTTGCTACAGATTCCCCATCATGCCCCAAGATTCTCACTACACCTTTCCAAACATACTGTAAAATATTAAGATACAACCAAACACCCTAATACTAGGTGATTTCAATTACCCTGCCATTAACTGGGACAACTACTCGGGTACCAACTCCTTTTCCCAATTGTTCTTGGAATTCATAAATTCCAGTGCCCTGGATCAACTAATCCATTGTCTCACCAGGGGCTCCAATATCCTAGACCTGGTCATTACCAACATGGGAGATAGATGCTCCACACCAGTGGTCACCCCCTCATTGGTCATGTCTGACCATAAGCAAATCACCCTTGACATCCACATCCCACCCCCACCCCCCAGTAAGGAAACCTCCTTACAAAACTTCTCCAAAGCCAACTTCATGCTGCTGAAGTCAGAAGTGACAAACTTCATGACACCCATGCAGACGGGATCTGAAAGTTCGACTGCAGAATCCTACACTAAGGCACTGTACGAGCACATCCACTCGTGCATGAATCATGCCATCCCAAATAGAACCAAGATGCTCTTCTCCAAAAAAAGGAATCCAATCTGGTGATCCCCTGCTATAAACAAACTATACAACAAAAGGAAGAAACTGTTGCAGGAAAAAGGAAAATCCCAGGATGCAAAAAACTCCCTCACCAGCCTCAGTGAAAAGCTGAGATCCCTCATAAAATCTTCAAAAGCTAGTTACAAAAATAAAATTGCCAAAGATTCCAAAAACAACCACAAGGCATTCTATAGTTATGTCAAGAATCTAAATGGCAATGCTCAGATCTGCTCTGAGCTACAACAGAATGACATTAAATATACTGATCCCAAGAATATTGCCAGTATCATTACAGATCGATTTAGTGCCAACTTCACCCCCTCTCACCCCCTAAAGGGCCCATCTCAATATCAAAAGATTGCCAAATTCCAGTAATCATGGCCACACAGGTAGAAACTGCACTCTCCAAAGCTAAGAATGCAGCATCCATGGGACCAGATGACATCCCAGGCTGTGTACTACATGAACTACAAAATGAATTGACACATCACCTAAGTGTCATGTTTAATCATAGCCTCACCTCAGGCTTTGTGCCCACTGAGTGGCTCACAGCTACAGTTATCCCACTCCACAAGGGGGGATCCACCTTGGATCCTGGGAACTACTGTCCCATCAGTCTGACAAGCCTGATCTGCAAGGGCATGGAACGCATTATCATGGAACTTGTAAACAAAGACATTGGCAACCTTCAAGCACTGGACCCCACCCAGTTTGGGTTTGTGAAGGGCCAATCTTGTCTCCTGAATCTGATTGACTTCTTCGAATCAGTCTCCAGAGCTGTGGATGAGGGTACCCATGAATTACCACATAGGTGGCAGTACACTTAACATCGAAAGTGTGATGAGAGACTTAGGGACACAGGTGGACAGTGGTCTCACTTTCGATAACCACATCGCCACAACAGTCAGGAAATCCTTCTATGTGGCACACCTCATCACTAAGGGCTTTTCATCCAGAAAAAAGGAGGTGATTGTCCCACTGTACTCATCCCTCATTAGACCCATTATAGAGTATAATGCCCCGTTTGGTATGTACCTCACAAGACATCTGCAACAGCTGGAAAGGCCACAGAAATACCTCAGTAAAAGTATCACAGATGCCATATGCTGACCATTTAAAAAAACTCCAGCTATACTCTGTGGCATATCGTCTACTCAGAGGTGATCTCTGCTTAACATACAAGGCCATGTCAAACCCTGAGCTGTTGGACATGCTCCACTTAAAGAAATCCCAATCCCACAGAGTCACACGCTCCAGGGATCTAAACCTTGTCATCAGAATGAACAAAACATGCTGGAGGGATAGGTTCCTGACCCAGAGACTCCCCATACTCTGGAACAGATTGCCCATACATGTCAAGAAGAGCGCCTCTTTGGTCCTCTTCAAAAGGAACCTTGATGATTGGATGGGAGAAAGGAAATTCACCCCGGGGATCATATCAGTCACCCTGCTAGACAGGGGTCCAGAGAAGTAAATATTGTGGGAAGAAATATCCAAGGAATTGTTATGGCTAGGCTTGTAAAGGCCCTAGGGCCGATAGCCTAGTACCAACCTATGAACCTATACAGACACTTAAAATGCTATTATTTCTTACTTTACATGCATTTCTTTATGTTTCTGAAAACTGCGAACTGTGTTTTTATCACTCCAACTAATGTATTACCATTTTGTATTATTCTTTTATGAACTTAGTATTGTGCAGTGATTAAATTGTAAATGTTTTGCCATATGTGCAGGTTTTGCCTGAAAAGGGTCCCTGGACAAGTGCATCTCTACTCAGTTATCAAATTTAAAATGAATAAATAAATATAACAGGAAAATTACAGTCTAAGATTTGGGAAGTTCAACTTCCATTTATTTTACAAACTAGTCTGTGCATGTCTACATAGAGTGTATGAGAAATTAAATATGCAAGCATCTTCTATAAATGAAAACCAAGTCTATGTCTTACGAGTTTTGTGCACAAAAGAACAAAGTTGTTGTCTGACTGTCTTGTGGAAAGAGAAAGTGAAGCTTCCACATTATATAACGCTAAAGTTAATCATCACTCAGCTGCCTCAAAATGCTCTGTCTCATCTTATACTACTCTCCATGTCTAGTTATCAGTTATAGCAATGATTCACCTGATAACTCAGAAAGATTGTTGTTAGCCGTTAACCCCCCTTTATGGTCCGGACTCTGCTCTGTTGCACTGCAATGCAATGCATAAAGTACTATTTGATTCATTTCTTATAGGGCTTGGCTTGGCTGGCAGCAGAAAGCAGAAGTTAACTAACTTAATATTAAAAGTTTAAGTAGCAGCTCTCCTTTCCTCCAATTGCTGGTTGCTGTGTGCTGCTGTGCTGCCCACCCATCATATTAGAAACTGGCAGACTGTAGCACTTGCTGTTCATTTCAAAAGGGCAGCCATCACTAAATGCATGCTAACACAAATCCTGTTATTCTAACAACCTTTTTAAGTTTATAAAAGTAATATTTAAAATCCATATAACCACCTTGAACCACACTCTCAAATGGCCTCAGTCACAGGGCACAAATAAGAATAAATGACACAAAATTAATTTGGTGTCATTTATTCTTATTTGTGGTCTGGGGCTGAGTCCATTTGAGACTGCCATTCAAGGTGGTTATACAGTTGTTCAATTTCAGTTTACAGTTCCTTAATATTTAAAATATGTTCCTATTTCTGGACCTTTCTATCCCCATTATCTTAGGTTTTGTTCAGATTCTGTATGCCAAGAGGTTGAAAGGTATGCTTCTTAGAGTAACAAATATAGCAGTTATGAAAAATGTGAATATAGTGTTATTATGATGTTAGGCTAAGCAATCAATACTTATAGAAGGGGTATTTTAATGTAAAGCATAAAATACACTAAACACAATTTTTTTGAACAGTGAATTACAAGATGTAGTCACTTCTTTCCTTTTGAAGCTTTGAGCCTGAACTAAGGTCTTTGTATAAATAATCTTCCAAGTAACATTTTGAAGGAAATATGTTAAACCATTTTTGGAAATATTTGCAGACAAGGAACAAAACAACCCCAAAAGTGAGATGACATCCCTTCCAAAAATGATTAGTAGTTATGTGCTTAACCACATCCCTGTCTGCCAATCTAAGCCATTGGAGGTACCTTGCATGGTTGTGGGTTCAGCTCCCCCCTTGAGCAGGTATTGAGCTGTTGCAACCAATTAAGTTCCAAATTCAAATGAGACCTTGCAGATATACTGCCAACCAGCACTGGGTGAGGGGTACAGTAACTATGCGGTGTCTTAGGTCCATGTGGGATGCAGACTAGGAAGGAAGATCCTCTGATGATTCACCAGAAACAAACTCGCACTATTTAAGTCAGCACGATTATAACCAAAACTGCCAGTATATGAAATGGTAACTGCCTTGGCAAATGGAGGACAAACGGAGCATATAAAGGCAAGGTAAAAAGCTATTATAGTGAGATAAAGCATTTGATGGTTTCAGTATTGTTGGTGGCCAATGTGTGTGTTGTGAATAACTTGGTAAATTGGTGGAGTTTGACAATACAAGCACAGTGCAGCTGCACTTAGAGTTTTGAAGTCAGGCATACCGAGTGTCAACGGACTATCTGTAGGGAACAGCTTCGCATATAGACATTTAAATATGTCTATAACTGACTAACCTAATGCCTGGACTATAAATATGTACACTGTACAGTACATTACTTGTTTAGAGACAAGTAGGTACATTTGGAAACAATATTAGTTGTGCAGCAGGCTCGTCCCTGCTATTCTAAATCCAGTTCCAATCCACAACTTGAACGTTCAACATATGAGAACGTATGTAAAAAAGCGAACAGTACACAGACAGTCTAAACCCTCCCTCAGCTGAAATGTGGCAGGCTGGCAGTCTGCCTCATGAAGCTGACATCATCGTGCAAGCCCCTGCACATGATGACATCAGCAACAAATTCAACTAAGAAAAATTGGGAATTGGAGGGGCCACTTGAGAATTTGTGGCACCCCATTATTTTGACCTCAGCACCGGTAAATACCAGGGAATTCAGTATGATTGAGAGGTATGGCATTGGCAGAGGTGGTGATTTTGTCACCTGCCAGGAGACGTCAGGCATGGTACATGAGGTCAAAGAAAGCACCATTGTTGCACACCTCAGCCAGATGTAAAAGATTCTTACTGGAAACAAATTTGTCTAACACTCCAACATTAAGTTGAGGTGGGGGTAGTGGTGATGATAGTTCTGAGAGTGAGGACTAGATTCTCACTGTCTCCATGTTTGACGGGCATGGGCATCCGATTTTTCCTCCCTATCCCCACTCATGGTGTCCTCCAACCTGTTGTGCCCCTCACCATCTCTGTCTCTTGTTTTGTTTGTCCATTTTTTTTGCATCTACTTCCTCACCATCCCTACTTACTTGACCCTGAAATACCCACATCCCTTACCCAACATTCCTCTCTTACTGAAATAAAAACTCAAAAATGGGCACCTGTCCCAAAAAAGAAAATATTGTACCATACATAGGTATCCACTTCACACATGTGGCTTCTTGACACACTTGATTCAGTGCAATTGGCTATACTACATGATTGCATTGCTGTCGCCCATCTTTTGTTGAAGTGACAGTCTGAATTCAGCCAATATTCTATACATACTCATTCTACAACGTTCGAAAAACATGAGTGCGTAAATGGGCATGCCTTCGTTGAAGGTTGGGTATTGAGCTGGCACCTCAGTGTTTTGAAAAATCTACTGCCGATCATTAGCGGACCAAAGTTCCGCTGTGGCAACCCCTTACCGGGAAAAAGCCGAAAGACAAACAACAACTCATTCTACACTGCTAAAGAAGTGGATAGCTATGTTTTTTCCTAATTCTCTCCTGCACATTCCTATATTGCTTCTCTTTTGTTCTTCCCTCTGCCTCCTGTTTGTCCCCCATTTCACCACTTTCCTATCTGCCTCATTTTCAAACCTTTAATCTGGTCAAAAATTAGAATCACACAACACACACATAAATAAGAAATCCTCAGTAAAGCCCTTCACTTTTTGGTTCTGCATTTGCACAGAGTTTGGCATCGTGCACCAATGCTGTTTAAACCTACTGTGCTAAGGAAACTCACAGTTAAAGTAGAATAAAGGCACTCATATTAAATATTTCATATGAAATATTTATTTAGTCTGAAGACTGCAACTCCATATGTGTACTGTTGACATAAATCACTTCAGTACTCTTTGTTTTTATACAATACTTAATTGTAGTCATTCCCTCTCACATTTCCAATAATTATCACATCTAATTATTTAATGACATCATGAATATATATGTACAAATTAGATAGAACTGGACTAGGACCCTGTATCATCTATACTCAAAATAAGAACTCAGTTCTCTTATACCTGCTGCCAGAGTCAGCTACACAACAGCTGTGTTTCTTCCACTCAGTACTGTCCAAAGTTCTGACTGCCATGCCTCTCCACTTAGCATGTTTGTGCAGAGGAAAGTGAACCAATGCAACTCTTATAATTTTCTGAGTATAACAAAGACCTGTGTTTGCTTTTCACTTAACTATGCACAAATGGAGAAAGCAATATAAATATTTTTAAGGTTATACAAGTTATGACACAACTCATCTGAAATGAAGTAGTTCTGAATACAATAGCATCTGTTAGTTGTGTACATCATAGCCAGTATGGATAAGTACTTCACAAGTTCGGCTAGAGTCCTTAAATGTGCATCTTGCATGTGCAAACATTTAGCTATTGATCACACAATTCAGCTGCTTGGTGGTGCATTATGGAAAGTGCTTATTAGCATGTGTTACTTATGTTTATTGTCTAGTTAGTCTTAATTCCATTAAAGTCCATGTGAAAACACAACCAAAGGGAAGGCACTTTTTAATGACTGAACACATATTTACACTCATTCGTGTGTTACCTGCACCCATGCACTTGCACTTGAAAATTGGTATGTCAATACTTGCTCCCAAATACCAGCTACACTACAGCAATATATATAAAAGAATGCATTGTTACATAACATGTACATCTTTATAATGACAATACACATTCAGATTGTCTTTTACTTGTATTAATGTGGACAGCAATTCTTCACACATATGAACATACACGTATGATCACAAAAAATGTGTGTGCCTGTTTGTGACAATTTAAGTGTGTAATGTACACAACATCCTGGGGAAACAGTTGCATATGTCTCATTTTGGCTACATGCATCCCTGACAGCTGTTTGCATATTGTCTGATAAGCTGTCTCTTAAAGTATACCTGCACATTGGAAACACAACAGGAAATAGTACAACTACACTTTGCACACCACTCTCATAACAGGATATATTAACCACATCATATAATGATGATAGCATCATCTATAAGGCCAACTATGACAAGGCAAATACATACTTCAGAAAAGC
Organism: Protopterus annectens; assembly: GCF_019279795.1. Taxonomy (NCBI): domain Eukaryota; kingdom Metazoa; phylum Chordata; order Ceratodontiformes; family Protopteridae; genus Protopterus; species Protopterus annectens. The sequence goes on along the minus strand of NC_056743.1, from coordinate 1,546,550,233 downwards.
TTAACTGTGTACCCTACTGTCAGCAGTTCAGTCCCATGGTGTGCATGGGACTCATCCATTTTATACAGACCTCCCAGCATCTTTTCTCAAATATTCAGTGATGATGTCATCCACTATTAGTTATCCAGTAGCATTATAAATATCAGACTGGTGCTGTGGTGTTTGTGCTAAGTACTGAGTTTACTAGCTGGTGTCCTTGGGTAGGGGTTCTAATCTCACGGTTGTCACCTTATGTGTGTGCATGTAGTCAGAAGAGTGTAACATTATATCCTACTATTAGTAGTTCAGTCCATGAACTGCAAATATTTTGACAGTTGTACATGGCTACCCATCCTTTTCATACAGGCTTCCAACACCTTCTCTCAAACATCTAGTGATGATGTCATCTGCTATAAGTTGTCCAGCAACATTATAAACATTAGATGTGCCTTGGTGCTTGTTTTAAGTGCTGAGTTTTTCTAATTGGTGTACTTAGTTCGGTATGGGTTCTAATCTCACTGCAATCAACAGGTGTGTGTGTCTGTTAGCATTCACTTGGTTGACATTCACTTGACCATTTTAGACCAACATGTGAAACACTCCTGCTACTATCTTCTTCTCACCAGACACTGCTTATATAGGTTCATAGGTTCATAGGTTCATACTAGGCTATCTGCCCTAGGGCATTTATAAGCCTAGCCAGAGTGTGTATGGCTTTCGCCACCCATTTTAAATTAATTTTGCTATGCCCTTTTTCGAGGTTAGTATACTGTGCCTCTGTCTAACAGTGACACAGAAGTGATACCCAGGGTAAACCTATGATCTCCCATCCGCTCATCAAGATTCCTCTTGAAGAGAGTCAATGAGGGACTCTGCCTAACCTGGACTGGGATTTTATTCCAGAGTGAAGGGAGCCTCTGGGTTATGAATCTGTCCCTCCAGCATGTCCTGTTTATTTCAGTGCTGAGGTTTAAGTCCCTCGAGCGCGTAGCTCAATGGGATTTTGATTTTCTGAGGTGCAGCATGTCCATTAATTCCAGGTTGGACATGGCTTTATACATCAGGCACAGATCGCCTCTGAGCAGGCGGTATGCCACTGAGTAGAGCTGGAGTTTCTTTAACCGGGCAGCATACGGCATCTGTTTGATCCCCTTGATCCCCTTGGTGAGGTACTTTTGGGGTCTTTCCAGTTGCTGCAGGTATCTGGTAAGGTACATCCCAAAAGGGGCATTGTACTCAATTATGGGCCTGATGAGGGATGAGTAAAGAGGCACGATGACCTTCCCTGATCTAGATGTGAATCCCTTCATGATTAGGTGGGCTATATAAAATGTTTTTCTAACCACTTTGGCCACGTGGTTGTCAAATGAGAGATTGCTATCAACTTGGGTCCCCAGGTCCCTAATTACTTCTTCTGCACTTAATGGATTACCACCTATGTGGTAATTTGTGGGCACTTTGTTTTTGCCAAAGGGGATGACTATACACTTTTTGGCGTTTAGCTTGAGGCCATGGCTCTGGCACCAGTTGTCTGTTTCTATGAGGCCCTTTTGGAGGATGTTTGTGTTGGCTGGAGAGTCTATTATGGCGCCCAGTTTGCAGTCATCTGCGAACTTGGTCAGCCACAGTCCTTCCATGTTGGCCTGTACCTCCGAGAAATATATACCGAACAAGAGAGGTCCCAAGACTGAGCCTTGTGGGATGCCACTTGTAACTGGTTTGGAGTCTGACATGGCTCCAGCAATTCTAACCATGTGGGTTCTGTCCTTGAGCCAGTTTGCAACCCATCTAGTGACATAGGGGTTTATATTTAAGCTGGTGAGCTTATCTATAATGCCCGAGTGGGGTATTGTATCGAAGGCTTTTGCGAGGTCCAGGTAGGCTGTGTGGACCACCTTCCCCTTGTCAATGGCCTTGGTGACTGTTTCAAAGAAATCGACCAAGTTTAAGAGGCAGGATCTGCCCTTAACAAAGCCAAACTGGGTAGGATCCAGTGTCTGTAGGTCCCCAATATCTTTATTTATAAGGTCCATGATGATCCTTTCCATAGCTTTGCAGACCAAGCTAGTGAGACTTATGGGGCGATAGTTTCCAGGATCCATTGAGGCACCACCTTTGTGGAGAGGGACCACTGTTGCTGTACGCCACTCTTTGGGTACATATCCTGTAGTAAGGCTGAGATTGAACAGTAGTTTTAGGTTTGGGTTTAGCTCTTCTTGGAGTTCATGTAGGACGCAGCTTGGGACACTGTCTGGTCCCATTGATGCTGTGTTTCTTGCTTTGGAGAGGGCAGCTCTTACCTGAGCATCTGAGATGTCAGGAGGGCAGCACTCTGCTGGGATAGATATTAGCCCTTTTGGTGGAGGGGGGAGAAGTTTGCGCTGAACCTGTCAGCTGGGATGTTGGCAATGTCTGTGGGTTTGGTGTATTTTTTGTCATTTTGGATTAATTCTGAGTATATCTGGGAATTCCCACCCAGGTTCCTAACATAACTAAAGAAAGCCTTGTGATTATCCTTAGTGTCCTGTGCAATTTTTCTCTCGAAGCTGGCCTTAGACGATTTTATGAGTGCCCGTAGTTTTTTGCTAATACTGATCAGAGATGCCTTCCCTTTTTGGGATTTTGCTCTGACATGTAGTAGCTTCCTCCTTCTATTGTATAGTTTGTTTATGGCTGGGGTCCACCAGACAGGACGTCTGCCTTTGGAGGATTGGGTCTTGGTTTTATTTGGGATTGTATGATCCATGCATTCCTGAAGGTGTTCATAGAATGTGTTTATAAAGGATTTTGTGGTCTGGGCAGATATCCACAGGCCGGAGCTTTGAAGGATTCCACCTCGGTTTTGAGGAGTGTGAAATTTGCTTTAGAGAAGTTTTTCACTGTGGTTTTCTGGGCATGGGGTGGGGTCGGGATGTGAATATCCAGTGAGATTAGTTTATGGTCTGATCTTACCAGTGAGGGATACACTTCTGGTCTGGAGCATAGAGTCCCCATGTTGGTGATGATCAGGTCCAGTATGTTTTCCCCTCTTGTGGGAGTGGTAACAAGTTGTTCCATAGCATTTGAGTTTATAAATTCTGGGAACCTTTGGGCTAGGGTGTTGGAGCTAGAGTAATGCTCCCAGTCTATGGTTGGGTAGTTGAAGTCACCCAATATAATGGTGTTTGGAGAGACCTTCATATTTTCCAGTGTTCTCAGGAAGGCCGAGTGGGGTTCCTGGGTTTGGGAGGGTGGTCTGTAGCAGGCTATAAACTGGAAGGCAGTTTTACCCACTGTTAGTTGCACATGGATAGTCTCTGATGCTTCGTGCTGTGCCACAAACCTGGAGGTGTGGGTATCTTTGACGAATATTGATGCTCCCCCTCCTTTTGTGGTTCGGTCCAAGTTTTGGGGCCGAAAAGCATGGTATGAGGTATAACCTGGTAGTGCTGGGGTGCTCTCGAGAGCCTTGAACCAGGTTTCTGTTACTGCACAGATATCGATGTTCTCCATGCTAAGGAGAGTTTCGAGTGCGTGCATCTTGAGGTTTAGTCTTCTGGCGTTGAGTAGCATTACTCTTAGTTTCTTATCCCTTGTGATACCTATGGAGGTGGGTTTGTCTTTTGAGCCTTGCCTAAAAAAGGCACTATGGGGGTAGCAAGATCCTTTGCCAATATCCGAAAGCCCAAGGGTGACAGGTGCAAGCCGTCCCTAGCGAAGCATCGTGGCTTGTCGAGCATGTCATCCCAGGCTGACAGGCATTGGATCCCCTTTGAATGACACCAATACTTAAGCCAATTGTTGAAATTGATAATCTTGTCTTCATACTGTGGCATCATTCTTGGTGAGGGTAAGATGCTACTCAAGGTCAGGGTCATACCGGCCTGGGCTACATGCTCAGAGTGCTCCTCTATGTCTCTTTTCATGTAGTCCAGGGAGGTACATCTCAGGTCATTCACACCAGCATGGACAATGACTGAGTCATATTTGTACTTGCCTTGAAGTGACCTGAGTGCTTGTGTTATGTGGCGGATCTGAGTGCCCGATAGGCAGCTCACCGTGACCTTCTCCTTGTTCAGCCTGGTGAACGGGACGTCAGTGTGCCTGATGATAGAGTCACCTATTACAAGTGTATCAGGTGTGTTGTTTAGCCTTAAGGGCTGTGACTGTTCGGCACACTGGCTTTGTGAGCTATGTGTTGCACGTGTTTGATATCATCATCAGTAAAGTGTTGTCTGACACTATAGAAGCTAGATGTGTGCTGTGGTGATGTGTTAAGTACTGTGTTCTGTAAACAGTCAAGTAGGTGTTCTACTTTCACTGTAGTCATCCTGTTTGTGTGTGCATTCAACAATCAGTATGGTGACAATTTTAGAATGATATGTGAGTTTACAGCTATGTCAGACCCTACTCTGAACATCTTGTAACATACACTGATGATGTCATCCTGTGTAACACTCACTCTGACAGTATTCAAGACAAACCTGTGCTCTGGCAGTAATATTAACTGCTGTATTCTCAAGCTACTTTACCTAGATATATAGGGGTTCTAATCTGACAACAGGCAACTTGAGTATGTATAGATCCAAATATTACTTTTAAGACAATTTAACACAGACATGTGATTCCACATCCATATCAGATACTCCTCCCAACATGTTCTTCTCGGTATACTATGATGCTATCATACTCCATAAAGTGCAATGTGATAGTGTTAAAGTCAGACATATGTGGTGGTGCTACTGTTACACTACATGGCATTAATTTACTATACCTACACAGGTGTAATGTTCAAATCAGACTCAGTCTACTGCTGTGTGTGTGGCTTGTTGTACATTATGACCATTGCATGATCTTTTGAATCGATCTACATTTCGCTACCACATAGGCAAACCTTTAACATAGCCCCATGCATCCACCATCCTCTTATTTAATCTGGCCACATGACATCCTTCTTGCAGAGGAGTGGAGGATGTCTTTATGTCTCATATGCATATACACATCATGAAGTAGGGTCCTTCCATGAGCCTCTGCAAGCTATCTCCAGACCACTGCATGTGTGATTGGTAATTCTGTCATGGTGTGGTGCACATGTCCCATATGGAGTATGTAATGCAATACAACAAATGCACACATATGCATAATACTCTTACTATCTTCCATCATATAGATATAGGAGTTTGTTTTAAATGGTGTAATAATGGCTAGGATTTATGTGATGTTGGTCATTAACTTGATAATGTCCTGCAACCCTATGAACATTGGACATGTCAATGTTGCTGTCATTAACATATGCTGTGTAGAGATGTGGATGTATAGCATGCCTACAAGAGGTTATTACAATCTGTGATGTGAGCTAATGTATGTTGATGCCCACTGCTACCAATTCATTACATGCTCCTTCTATAACAAGTTTAATAATATGCCTCCTGAAAACTGTTGACATGGTATGATAAATTATGTATATTGTTCCCTTATTAAGACATGTTGTAGTGGGGCAGATCAACATTCTACACACTTCTCATTCCATCTTCACAGAGACAGTATGGTACAGGTGTGCATGTGTGTACCTACCATTATTAAATGCTCATTGACATACATCAATATAAATTCTTACTGATTAGATGGGCACATAAGTCTTATTTCATGCACATTTTGTAATGCTGTGATATACAAAACAATATCAGATGCTTTGATTTAATTGCAACCTCATGGAATTCATTGTATGTGCAGCTGAGTTGCTAGTCCCAAGGATTACTTGAGGTGGTCAGTAGCACCATTGTGTGACTTAGCATTTGTGTCAGGAAATGTTCTGCATGAGCTACAAACAAATTATCTCTAATGTGTCCTTATATGGCATCAGGCCACTCAACACAGCTTTCCCACGAAAGATATATAGGAATATGTTGTGCAATTTATGTAATTATGTGACACTGGTACAATTGTATGGCTATGTGGACAGTACCTGTGTGCAGAATGTGATGCATGATTAAGGTAGTATTTGGAGGTCTTTTCACAAATCACTTATTTTAATAAATGTGAAATGTTAAGGGGAATAGAGCTGTTTGTGGATGCCACCAGACAGACTCAACTTGATAATATAGACAATCTGCTAGCTGACAGTTTGTCTTACACTTCACCTCCCTGCCATCACTGGCCATCAGCCAAAATATATATCTGAACATTACTCAGTTTTTATTCTCAGGATGGCAGCTCATCTGTGTGCTTTCAATGGCTAATAACACAGAATCTATGGGCCCTGACAACATCACAGGTTGCCTATTGCATGACTTAAAACCAGACCTAGTAGATACAGTTGGATCCCTAATTCAGCACAGCCTCCAGACAGCCTGTGTTCTCATAGAAGGGTGTAAAGAAACATGAATCCATCTGACTGGAGGGGACCATCACCTGATGCATGGAGTTACAGGCCCATACTTCTGACTTTCCTTTTCTGTGAGGAAGACCAATGAGTCATCATGGACCTTATCAAAAAGGACACAGGTAATCCTCCTGACTGTGTACCAAACCCATGTTTGATTTGTTAAGCCTAAATCATGTCTATTACATCTGTTTGATGTCTTTAAGAAGGTCACCAAGGGCACGTATGGGGAAAACACTATCATCCCTTAAAGTTGAGCTGCCCAAAGCAAGTGACACAAATCCATACTCAGATATTATAGAGAAACTGTCTCAAGTGGGCATAAACACCTATACTTTTTAGATAATGACAAAAGGGTGTGTGAAGTCACCTCTAATGAAAGTCGAATGTTGGGTCTGTACTTCAGGGTTCTGTACTAGGCCCTTTCCTGTTCAGTATTTAAGTCTAAGACATCAAGACTAACTTACAAATTCTTTGTCTAACCTGCTTTGTGGAGGAATGCAGATTGTGGACAATTATTTAATCCAAGTATTGTATTGGTATAATGTAGACATTATTAACCCACAAAGGATTGTTGCCACAGCCATGGGGGTACATTAGATGGACAAAAATCATGGGGGGTAAGTTCCTTTATGAAAGCAAATACACAAGCTAATTTGTGACCTGTGTACTCAGGTAGATGGTATGCAGAATGTTCACCAGCATGTGCCCACAGTGGTGACTAATCCCTTGTATGTAGCACAATTCCTGAGTAATGTGCTGGACATCGAAATCATAGGGAAGTCCTATTATTCTCAGTCCTCATCACACCAATAACTGAGCACAATGCATCCTTTTGCATGCACCTCCCAACACATCTTCCAGGGATGAGTTACTCAAGTGTATCACTTTTGCCGCAGTGAGCTCTCACACAACTTATCGATCATACCTAAGTATTCTTTTTAATACATAATCATTAGGAGTTGACAATGCAGAACCCCCTTCAAGGTGTTATACAAGATGCATGTGTGCTATATGCTCCTGTGATTCACACAGTAAATACAGCTGATTGACAACATTGATCCCATGGGTTAAATTTGTGAAAATGTGGATTGTGGCATATATATGCCATGCAAACCTGTCAGCTATCCAGGATTACTTATAACTTCAACTACAGGTGTAACAGTGTTCCTCTTTGCACATTCAAAAGGGTGTATATTAGAACATCAGCAGGGCAAAAGAGTGAACACCCTTATGTCGACACATCTGAAACCACTAAATCTCGAATGGCCAGAACAGCGATTTTTTTCCCAGGGAAAAAAGTTGCTGGGCCAAAAAAAAAAAACGGCAGACAGAATAAAGTGGTTTCGACCTGCACACCCCATGATGTGGGGGCTGTGCCCCTCACATCCCCCTACTTAAATATGCCAACTCCAAGATCACACTACAGTGGAGGAAATGGAAAATTCCTGACAATGGCCCAGTGATTTATTTTCCACTGGGAAAAAAATCGCTGTTCTGGGCATTCGAGATTTAGTGGATTCGCTTAAGATGTGTCGATATAAGGGCATTTGGTCTTTTGCCCTGTGGATGTTCTACTATAGACCGCATCTGAAAGATGTTAATTTTTGAGGAAGGTGTGCTTGATTCCCCTCATATATTATTGACAAAACATGACAGCTGTACAAGTGTGTTTTTGCAGAATCATGTATTATAACACAATCACATATGTTCTGTCAGTGACATAAGAGTAATGGTGGCATTATTCTGATACTGTCCATGATTGTGCATGCTTCTGTCTACTGTTGTCTATGAGCATGTTGGTATGTGTCTTGCTTGGATGAGACCTCTGATGACATTGCATTCATATTCAGGCACCTCCTTTTGCACAATATGCACCTACCCCCTATTGTATATACCGTCCTTGATAAATGTTGCCTACAATAATCATGTCAGGATGGCTATATCATAAAAAATCTTCTCCATCAATATGTCTGATGATATAACTATACCCACAAAGGAGGTGTAAACAGCAGTACGTACTATATCATGTAGATATGTAATTACTGTTCAAGTTACAACTGTTTTGTCTTTGTGGTGTACATACATTGACATGCCCTCATCTGCTATACATTACCATGTTTCATCTGTCCTCTTCCCGTGTGTTTGTTCTTACAATTCATATGTGTGCCCCTTTTCAATACACACACTTCCCATGAATACATATTTCCTATACAGTCTATCTACCCTTGCTGATCACTAGCAAAACTTTTATTCAGTATGCCTAAACAGGTTTGCACACTGCTCTGCACTGACTACACTTTCATATAATGTTTTAGAACTGTATGTATTGCTTTATATTAAACTGCGGTAATCACTGTGGCTTTCCACAGAATCCCACATACCTAGTTTGCCCATAGGTAAACAGGTTTACATGTCTACAGGTGTTTGTGCTGCTTCACAGAGTTTCCTAGACAGCAACACTGTTGCTGGCCACAAAACCACACTTGTATTCATGTAGCCGAGATGTGCTGCATGCATATGCAATTAGCACAGCTGCTCTTCACGTTAGTGCATAAACTCCATGTAGGCTTTGTGCTAAGCCTAACAGAGTTTATTGAATCCCCCAAGACAGTTTAAACAGGGAGCCAGTAAAGAGTTTTAGAAATAATGGAAAACAGGTTAAAAAAAGTAAGGAAAAGCATCCAAAAATCAAAGGCAGTCCTCTCACTTAGCATGACTATCCATCTGTTCAGGTACCCCCCTACCCTGGCAACTTTTCTATGTCCCTGAGATTCTGTCCTGCCTTTTTCCATCAGAAAGCCTCAGACATTTGGGTTCTGAATGTAATCCAAAGAGGATACTTTTGGCAATGGCAATCCATTCCTCCTTCCTAGAGGATTCCCTGTGGCTCAGCGAACAAGATTTCACTCTTTCCTTCCATTCTAAAAACATGCGATCTCAGGCAGTCACAGAACCAATGCCTATAAATCTCCTAGACAAAGGTTATTATTCAAGGATATTCCCATTTCACAAACCAGAAAGATCCTGAAGACCACTGTTGGATCATTCTTTTCCAGACCTTTTTGTCAAGATTCTGAATTTCAAGATGTTATCACTTCAGTTTCTTTCACTTATAATTACTTAGTTAGCTTTTGTGCTAAAGCTGGATCTAAATGATTCCTATCATCGCATTCCTTTTGCCAAGCATTTTGGGCATTTCTTAAGGTTTGCTGTGTTTCGCGTACATTATCAGTTTAATGTTTTACCCTTTGGACTCACTCCACCAAGGGTATTCATAAAATGCCTAGCTCCAGTCATTGATTACTGCAGACTCCAGGGCATTCATATTTTTCCATATCTGGATGATTGTATTATCTTTGCTGACTCTTTTTACAGCTGTCAAGAGTCTTTAGCAACCATTATAGAGTTTCTACTCAGTCTGGGTTTTAAAATCAATTTGCATAAGTCTTCTTTCATCCTGTTTCACAGAATCATTTTCCAAGAATGTTTTCTTGACTCTGCCTTGGGAAGGGCCTTTTGTCCACCAGACAGAGCAGATATGTTTCAGTAGTCCTTCCTCAGTTTCTCCAGCCTAAGCCAAGCATCTGCAAGGGAATTTCTCAGGAATCTAATGTACATAGCTTTGATGATAATCATGCTCCCCTTTGCCAGACTACACATGAGGAAAGTACAATGGTACTTTAGATCAGCCTAGGTTCAGCATCTACACCCTCTGGCTTTTCAGATTCCTGTTCTGGGATTTGTAAAGGGAGACTGGATGGTGGCTAGGCCAGATAGTGTAAAACCCCGGTCTTCCATTCTCTCTTCCAGACCCATCCTGACAGCACCAGAGGCACTTCAGACCTGGAATGGGGAGTGGTTTCAAAAGGGGAAAGTGTGCAAGCTCTGTATGAAATAGTGGATAGACAGGAACACATAAATACCAGGGGAAAGGCTGGCTGATTTCAATGCTTAGAAGGTCTTGAAATGTGTCTTGTTCCCAGGACCTCTTCATCTGTATACAGACAACATTACAATGTAATGTGGTACATAAACCAGCAGTGGGATAACATATCATACCCTCTTTGCTGACTGACTATGATATCCTGGGCAGTATCAGTTTAGTTTATTTTGACTCTTTGGGCTTTATACATTTTGTCAGACCAAAGTGTTGTTGCAGGAAAGCTCAGCAAAACCAGGATAGACATCCTGGATTCTTCAAAGAATTAGTCCCACTGTGAGGAACACCTCAAACAGATCAGCTTGTCTCCTTTCAGAATAGACAACTAAAGAAAAACTGGTCCAAGATTCCTTGCCATCAGGCCTGGAAGACAAATGCTTTCTCATTCCGATGGACAGGAATGTTCCTGAATGCTTTTCTACTCTTTCAACTTAATACTAGGATTCTCTTAAAGATCCAGAAGAACTCTCCAGAAATTGTGGTGGTGACTGCCTTCTGGCCAAGGCAACAGTGGCTCTCTCTTTTTTTCAGTCCAGCCAAGAGCATTTACCACATGGCTCTCCACAGACTTGGTTTACTCATAAAATTTCAGATCCAATTGTATCAAATGCCTTATTGAGGTCTGTGATGTCCCCTCTCTGGGCCAGTAATCAAGGAGCCTGAATCCTCAACACTGACACTGGAGAGGGACATTCACTTGGAATACAAATGGATACACTCAGTATTTCCAGATGCAGACCTCTCTGCATCAAGCAGAATTTCCCTTAAGAGCACATAGGGAACACACTCAACCCGGGGTCTGGGTTTCTCTATCTGTCTCCCTCCAGGTCCCCACTAAGACTCCTCACTAGTACAGTTCCATTGTTAAGTCCTCAGCCAAGTGCCCAAGCCAAGTCCTCCCCCAATTTATCTGTAAAACCAGTGTTTGGTGTCCCTACTCCAAGTACCTGATACATACACAATGTGAGATTTGATTTTCACACACACACACACACACACACACACACACACACACACACACACACACACACACACACACACACACGGGAAAGGCTGGAACAGATTTACCCACTGTGTCCCCTCCTACCCAGACTGTAAGGTAGTTATCACTGCCACCAGGCATTACAAAACCAGCTACCTCATGGTCTTGCAAGGGTACCCAATTAAACTGAGCAAAATTAATATTAAAACAAATGGTAATGTTGACCAAACAGCAAGGCTTCAGGAGTGGCCAGAGCTGTCACCAAATACATGGAAGTAATCTCAAAGGTTAAAATATTTTCTCTAAAGGACCAGCCACAATGAGAAGTTTAAATGTATTTAATAATAACAATAAAAGAACAACAAAATACTACATATATATTTACAGTAAACACCAGAGTGTCAGTCACAGTAAATATTAAAAATAACACCAATAGAAAGTTTCACACAGATACAGAAAAACAGTATTTAGCTAATCTCACTATTTATTCCTGATTGACTAAAAGAATTAGTGTTCCATAGTTAAGTTACTTAGTACTGCAAGGCAAGATGATGTGGGTAAGGATCTTTCTAGTCAAGTTTCCAAGAACAGACTTCCCATGAGACTTCAGTTTCCTCTAATATTAAAGCATTATTTCTGTACAGAATGACATCACATATATCTGATCATCTGACTTCTGGTTCCCACACTATTACCAACACTAGAACCTGCTAGCGTTTGCACCTATCTGAATCATGCATCTCTGGACCTTTCCTAAGATCTGTTGCAGCATCTGGAAGCCATAAAAGAGTAAAATAATTTCACTCTTCCTACAGGAGCTTCAAACTATTCTCTAGTACAGACATTATGCCTCTGGCTCCCTTTAAAACTGTGAGATAACATCTTTATGGCTTAATGCATAAAGTAATTTAATTTCAAGAATATGTTTTTCAAAGTCAGGTTGATTAACCTCTTCTCTTTTCTTCAGGTATATGCTGTTACAATGTATACATTTAAACAGTTACAATAATGCAAGTACATTTCTTTTCTGTCCAGCAGGAATACTGTTGACACATTTTAACACAAGTAACTTTATGCATACATTTCTAAACACAAGAATCTGTACAAATCAGTTTGATACACAATTGACATGTAATTCTTTACAAAATTCCAGCTAGCTGTGCTGGCATATGTTGTACATCCACTGGCCCACTTCGCCTGACACAGCTGGCAGTACCTCCTATCGTCACAAGGTTTATCATGATTTTCTGTTATTATATTCTATTCATAAATCATCCACGATTTCTCTATCATTAATAATTCTTGACAACCCTTCCCCCTTTATACTATATATATATATATATATATATATATATATATATATATATATATATATAGGTCCCCTTCACATGGACGACTTTTCATAAAGTCGACTTTCATATGGCTGAGACCATATGATTGACTTTTGAAAAGCCGACCATTGGGAACCGGTATCTCTGCACAGTGCGGAATGGGAAAATTTCCCACTTCTGCACTGTAGTGCGATCTCAGAGTGGGTATATTTAAGTTACGAGTGGTGTGGGGGGCAGAGCCCCCCACGGGGGGTGTAGGGGGGGTGGATCCCCCCTGATAAAAGTTTCAGGTAAGTGTTTGTTGTTTGTTTATGTTTACTTTACATAGTCCGCATTCTGAAAGTCGATCATATGGTCTCGGCCATATGAAAGTCGACTTTCTGAAATGTCGACCATGTAAAGTAAACCTATATATACATATATATATATATATATATATATATATATATATATATATATACACATATATATATATATATCTATATATATATATATATATATATATATATATACTATCTTCTATAATATTTTCCATTTTAGCTTCAAATCCCTTTTGTATTATTTTCATAAAGATCTTGTAATCATTATTATTCAATACTACTAGTCTCCAGGATTTTAATTGTCTTCTATCTTCCTTCTTCCATATGAATTTAAGTATTCTACTACATAATTCTTTATAAATAAAATCTGCATTTAACTATTCATTTAAAATCTTTAAAAAGTATTTTTTTTTGCCAATCCCTTAGAATTTTATACATTTCTTACCCTATTCCATCTAGTCCGGGAGCTGATCCTATATTTACTTGTCCCTGTACTTTATGAAGCTCAGATAAAGACATTTCCTTTTCCAACTCCTTATTCTCTTTTTATGTTAAGTTTTTTACTTCCCATGTTTTTCACTACCTTCTTTTTTTTCTTTAAACATTTCTTGTACATACTTTACTACACTATTCATAATTTTTTACTGAGTTATTTCTATTTCTCCTTTTACATTTTTATTTCAGTCATTACACTACCATCTTCCTTTGCTAATCTGCACAAGTAACTCAGTACTTCTCTTTTCCCTTATAAAAATATATTAGCTTAAATAACAGCTCTTGTATTTTTTTTATTACTTTTATATAATTCTTTTTTTATCAGTGTACTTTCTATCATTATGTTCTAAATCTTCTAATGTATTCCTATATGTTCTTTTATATTTTCTTTCTCTACTTTTTCACATCATATTGCCACTGTAAAAAACATTTTTTATACTTATCCTTAAGTATCAGCCATCATTCAGACCAATTTTTTATAAAATGAGCTTATAGTAATATACTCTTTCAGTAACTGTATTACTAATCTATTTCCTTCTTTATTTCATGTGTTTTCATTTATTGTTTGTATTCATTTGCCAATTATTATATATTCCTTGTTTCCCTTAATCTCTATAGATTCATAGATTAGTACTAAGCTAACTGCCCTTGCAAGTCAATTTAAGCCTAGCCAATTATCCCTTGTGAGACTCAAACCCTGCACCTTGTGTTTATTAGGCAAACACCTTAATGATTAGGCCACCCTCTCAAGCCGTATTACAAGGTGATCTGAAAATCCTGTTTCAGTTACCTTCCCTTCTTCTATAACTAAACCTTCTGATACTGTTATATATTCTATTTCATTTCTATACATACCCCTTTTATAAATCCATGAATTCTTGTTGCAAAGTTTTAACTTACCACATCTTAGAACTTCTAACATTTTTCTTATATAATTTTCTTTCCTTTTATGCTTGTCCCTTTTGTTATTATAATATTCATATCTATTGCTACATAGTGTAAAATTTGTTTCAGTAAGCTTTCCCTTTATTTACAGCTGGTATAAGCATATGATGTTATAATTCTTTACACGCGTTCTTTCCGTTTAAATCTACAATGGTTAATCTTCCCATTTTTGTTAAAGTTACATTTAATATCTTTAATGTATTTTTACAGAATAAGGCTATTGCAGAACATCTCTCATTTCCCAAATTCCAGATTATCTTTCCTCCCCATAGTTTCTCTGTTTGCAATCTTTCCTCATTTGTGAAAAATCTTGTTTCTTCTAATATAATTATATTTACATCACATGCTGGATTCAATAACACCTACAAGATCCGCTAAGAGTATCTGCAAGTTGCACCATGATGCCTACAACATAACGCATCATTTTATATTCAGTAAGCAGCTCTATATGGTGTGTAGATCTGCACAAATATGATAAACACTGTGATAGGCTAATAGACCACAGACAAGAAGAAGAGTTTTTATTCCCCTTTTAACTTATCACAATTTGAGTGAGGTGGAAATTGTAGAGAGCTACAGGGTAGATAGAGACACACTTCAGGAACTCTGCAGCCTCTGTTCTCCTCAGCTCAGACCAGGGGCAAACTGAGGGGAACCAATGCTGGTGGAGACAAACGTATATGTAGCACTTAGAAGTTTAGCTACAAGAACCTTTCAGACACAAACAGGAGATATGCTGGGGGTGTCACAGATAGCATCCAGGATCCTCTATCAATTCTAAAATTCTATGCTCCAACATGCCAGGGACTATGCATATTTCCCCTGTACACCTGAGGACAAGGCCACAAATATGCAGGAGTTCTACCCTGTAGCACACTACCCTGAAATACTGGGTTCCATGGACTGTACACATGTAGAAATCAAAGCACCACCCGGGGAACAGGGAATGGTGTACATAAATAGAAAGGGCTTCCCACTCCATTAACTGCCAAGTCATGTGTAACACTAAGGGAATCATCTTGAATGTGTGTGCTGACAACCCATTTAGTTATCACAACTCACATATCTGGCTCAACTCCCAACTGTATGAGATGTTGACAAGGGGTAATATCCCACAGGGTCATTTACTGGAGGATGCAGGTTATGCACTGGAACCATGACTGATGATGCCCATCAGAAATACACACACAACAACTGAAGATTACTATAATGAGGTACATGCTCAAACAAGAAATATCACAGAGCATATGTTTGGGATGCTGAAGTCATGGTTCCAGTGCCTAGATACATCTGGGGGAGCCCTGCAGTACAATCCATATACATGTACTGAAATCTTCACTATTTGTGCCTTGCTTCACAACATCGTCCTGAGAAAACAGCTTCAGCAGGATCAATAAGGAGAAGGGGCACACATCCTACCACCATTGGCAAGGTCACCAAAGCCACACACACAGGTGAGGAGTCAGAGGGGGAACCAGTAGCTGCTGTGGATCAGAAATAGGTGTGCTCAATATGTCCTTGCGTTGGTTAAAAGGCAATGCATAGCACACTCATTCACGACCTAAGGGGATAAAACCTTCATCCTATGCACATACATACAGTAACACTGATGCTAGGCAATGCCCATAAACTTTATCTACTCATGTAATGGCTGTGTACTCTGAGCATCAAATGGAGCCACCCCAGAGCTAAACCTGTAGCAACTGATGGATTTATAAAGTAATTGCTGAACGTGTAATATTAAAAAAAATGTGTAGTAATACAAATAAATGGCATATCTTTGCATACTGTTACTTGGTAAGGTAAGTAAGAAAAAGTGATTGACTTCAACATGTGACAGCAGTGACTTATGATAATACATGTGTCCTCTATCAAGTAATATGTCTCAGGCATCAAAGATTTACACATTCATACCTCTCAAAAGTACTGATGGTCACAGAATATCCTCAGTTTGGCCTCATACCTTTGTACTGGCAAATCATTAAAGAGAATAAAGAGAAAAGTTAGAAATTAATGACAAACATTTCAGTTTCAGACTTCATATCCCTCAGAAAAATCTTAAAAATAGTGACGCAAAAACTGTTTGATTCTATCAACTGTCTAACTTTGTAACACCAAAATAATTAAAAAGTCTCTTCCTATTGTTCAGGCTTTGTCCCACTTTTATTTATCGATTGGTCCAGCTTTGTTGCTGCAAAAGTGTGGGAGGCATGCACACATTACAAAAATCTGTAAGAAAGCAGTACAATTAGCAAAACAGCATCACAAATGGATATACTAAGCACTAAGTCAGCTATGCATCCTAAGCATCCTCTCCATCTGGCAAGGGGGTGAGGGCAGGAAGCCTAGGTTGACACAAAAGGTAAGTGAGTGCATGAGAGGGAAGTAAATAGTGTGGGAAGAAATAGCCAGGGAATTGTTATGGCTAGGCTTGTATAGGCCCTAGGGCTGATAGCCTAGTACCAACCTATGAACTTATGAGAGTAAGAAAGAGAAACAGGCAGATATTTGGATAAAGTGTCAAATGGCCACTGAGACAGAATGAGTTTTAAGTTGCATGACTGAATCATATAACTGTAGTGTGTGTGTCTGTATGGGCACTCCAGGTAACATTGTTGTGTGATTGTCTACAAGAACACAACACAGGTCTCTGCTAGCTCTACATATTGGTATGTCAGATAATTGTAAGCTGTGCATGTTAGTGGTGGCAGTTCATCCTTGTCATACCTGACCATGAGAACTGCTCTGCCACAAGTTGCACTGGCATGTCCATGCCCATGGTTAGATGCACTGCTGCTACCTGAATGTGACTGATGTCTGCTGGATGAGCTTTCACACAAGACCATGACTCCATGGCTAGCCACATCAACCGCTGATGGAGCAGTGGAAGTAGTGCCACTATGGGAGCATGATCGGGTATGGCCATGTCGGTAGCATCAGATGATGAGGCTGACCTATGCCCAAGTAGATGCTGTCCCCCTCCCAGCAGATGTTTCATCATAGACACTGCCTATTCCAATGTGTCATTCATCTGATCCATTGAATCAGCAACACTGTATAGGAAGTCAAGCATGTCAGCCTGTGCCAGATCTACAACCATAAGTATTTCCTTAGTGACCCTATTGGAAGGTGCCTGTGCCTCCATGATGGCTCCAAACATACAAGTGGCATGGAAAGACACACCTGTATCAGGTGGAGGATGGACAGCAGGCCTTCTCCAAGCACCACGAACAACCCTCCTGTGTGGTACCTCACCTACATATTGGCAACAGCCAATGTCAACAGGCACTGAAGCTACAGTAACTACACTACCTTGATCAAGTGTCTCACCATCCACCTGTCCAATATCTTAGGGCTCACTGGAATGGGTTTGAGTAGGCCTACTGGCTGTGTCCAGTGGAATTACAGGGGATGGCTGACTGTCAGCATCAGTGTCAGAGTCATCCTCTGTGCCTATGTTTGCCCACCATAACCATCAGAGTATTCCAGTACTCTGATATAAGGTGGTAAGAGTCCTACACTTCCACTGTCAGGATCATCTGTGATAATAAGCAACAAACACTGGAAAGAAATTAATAGCCACACTACTACAGTTCAATATATGCTAATAAACTAACACTGCTGCCACTATCACAGATAGTACAGCAATACATACACAGTCCTGACCCCCACGTCACACATATAGATAAAATAAATATTTCTGTGAACTGCTCATCAGTACTGAAAATGTTGCCTTACCATGTGCAGATGACTCCACACTTGCTAGGAAGGATGGGTCTGGAATAAGTTAAACAAAATGTAAGGACACGATCATTACAATAAGAGTAACACAGGGTGAAACACTTTTGGGACTTTATATGTCCATTAACAATACATTTAACAGAAACTTGGATGACATGTCCACCACAAACCGATGTGTAATGAACCAGAATGTGTTGTTAATTGCATCAAGGTATAGCTAGCCCCTTCCTAAAAAAAATGTTAAACAAACTTAAGTATTGCTATCAATATTTTATTTAGAAGAAATATTTAACAACTGACATAGGTAAGATTACCTGGAACCTCCTCCTGAGACATACTTGTCCTCCCTGCAACAGCAGCACTAACATCAATCACATGCTGTTGTGCACTTTCCACTGAGCTCTCTAGATCTCTAACAGTGGACAGGAACTCTTCATTTGGTGTCAGTGGTGGCACTGTAGCAGCACCCCCAGTAACTATCTGTCTACGGGCCACTGCAGCTACTCTCCTCCAAGCCAGTGATATCATATCAGTAACCCTATGATGCACCTGATCATATGTCCTGCTACGTCTCCCAAAAGCATTTACACCATTCACTATCTGCTGCCAAATTTGCATTCTTCCAGATATCTCCCCTTGTTCTCTCTCAGGCAGAAAGGCACCATGTCGCTTAAATGCTTGGATGATTCCATCATTCTCAGGGCCACTGAAGTGGTGTTTGCAGGGATTTAAACACTTGTGTGCCACATTCCTAGGACATAAATAAATAAAGGACACTACACATAAATAAAACTGCTGCTTAGATATAAGCAGTTTTTCAATATTACCCACAGAAGAAACAAAAAAACTTTCAAGAGATTCAAATATAAAAAAAGCTTTGTGTTTCTGCATCACTGTCAGAAACAAAGCAAGGTTTGATCCAAAACAAGGAGAGTAACAATAGCAAAGCAAACCTCTTTGCAAACAATTTTGTTTGTGCCAACACAGACATGGAACTTGGCTCCCCTACCTCATAAACAACAAGCAAATGACATTTTCGTACCAAACAAAGGCATAAAACAGCAGTAAATTGTTATAAGTGTTGTCAAAAAAACTGCCCCCAAAACATGTGTACACATTTACCACAGAGCATTCATTTTTAAACAATTGCCAGTCACCTCTACCTGTGGCCAGTACTCACCTAGATGTGTATATGAGCCATCATAGAAGACTAACACCCCTGTGCCATTGACAATATAGGACATTTACATTTCACCAAAATAACAATAGAAGAGTGTAAAAAGAAACAGTTGGAACATTAACACTTATGATGAAAGTTAATAAGGTTGTGGATCTGAGAAAGTAAAATGCCCAGACAAAAATGTCTATGTCATCAGTAAACTTCTAAGAAATTCATACAGATAAAAGTAGTAGTAGTGTGTGTGTGTGTGTGTGTGTGTGTGTGTGTGTGTGTGTGTGTGTGTGTGTATGTATATGTATATATATATATATATATATATATATATATATATATATATATATATATACACATATACATATATATATATATATATATATATATATATATATATATATATATATATATATATATATATATTTCCCTAGTGATGTGAGCAAATCGAATATATAAGTGAAAAAATAATCATACCTTATCAAGATCAGTAGTCTTTGGTGCAGATAAATCCAAATTACTGGCAATATACTTGTGTGTTATCCACATAAACAAGTCTCTTTACCTTCAGGTTCCCTAGCTACACGATACCCTTTTTTATAGTGAAGATTCAGACCTGTGAGCATGATGAAGATGCAAATGAGGTGATAACTCATTAGAATCACCGAGTCCCAAATTCTTAGTTCCATGCAGCCGAAGTAAACAAAGACTAGGCATTCCTTCAATGTTTCTTGCTAATGAATTGCAACTGTGAATGTTTGCTGCTAGGAAGAAGGAAAACACAGCAGCAATTCAGACTGCCTTACCTCCAGTGGGTGTGTCAGCCAGGTTAGACTTACAAAGTGTGGAAGTAACTGTATCAAGGTTTTAAATGTTAGTAAGCAGCACACATTTCACAGCTTCTGTTCAATAATATCCAACCTCTCCTGCATTTGTTAAAATTTGTATATTATTGCCATTTAATATTCTCACACATTTTAAGGATAATGATAATGATACAAAATGCCTTAAGGACTGCATGCCTCAGATTACTGCTCAGATACAAGAAGAATGAATACCATACAAAAACAAGACAGAGCTGCATTTCTGCAAACAATAGTCATAAATGGTCGTGTGATCACTCATTGCACTTCATCTAAAATTAACACATATGCAAACAACTCAGAGGTGTACAAGTGCTGTGTATCTTGTTAATACTGTGGATAATTTTGGGCTTGCTTGTGTGCACAATTATTTTCATTCCTGCTGCAAAGCTGTTTCTGTGGAAGGAGGGATAAGATACCCTTACTGTCATTTATAGGTTAATTGGTGTGAGTTCAAATCCAGAGTTATTTAAAAATTTCATGCATACTAACCTTTATTTTGTCATGTTGAATAAAAAGAGATACAATGGAAAGGACTGGTAAAACACCAGCAAAAAATAAAAAAAAATCTCAAGAACATCAGTCAGCATGACAGAATAAACTCAAATATCAATTTATTGTAAAAGCAAAGATGAACATGTTGTTCAATGCGCTTAGTAAAGGTCTTTCTTTCATCCCTGCTAGGAGTTCTGTTTTACATGGTGTGCTCACTGATTTCAGACTGTTTGTCAGAAATGCCTGACTTAAATTGTTGTATGGTAACAATGTATATGAGCAGATGGGTTTCAGGAAACCTAGTCAGTCTGTTCTGAATAACTCACCACCTGTTGAGGCTTTCTCTAAGTTATGTGAATGAGATATATGTAATCTGGTTGACAGAAACATTGTAATTATTTTTATAATCTTACTGATATGCAATTTAAAGCTCTTTATGCACTTTTATCATTGCAACATATTTATATACGTCCAGCAGATAAGGGTGAGGTTGTGATACTTATGGACACCTCCAGGTACCTTGACACTTAGTAACAATGCTTTTGTCTTTAATGACAAATTTTATGTTCAGAAAGTGGGAGTTGCAATGGGCACCATGTGCGCAAATAGCTATGCAAACATGGTGGTTACTTATTGGGAGTCCCTGTATATTTTCAACAGGAGTATTTTTTTCTGCAGTTTATTCCTTACTATGCAAGATTTGTTGATGATGTATTTTTGTATGGTCCTAATCAGTTGCATGATTTCACAGATTACCTTCACCAGATCACAAGTTTTTGAGGTTTACTCTTAATTTCTCTTCAGTTAGTGTTGACTTCCTTGATGTTTGTATCAGTACTGCCCCTACTGGTTTTGACACTAAACTTTATAGAAAATCTTGTAAGAAGAAAAGTGAGTTGCATTGTCAGAGTATGCACCCACAGCATATTCAGTGCAATGTTCTGAAAGGACAGTCATATAAACATGCTGGACTGAATGCTATGGATAGTAATATGGTTTCATCATTTGACTGCCTTAGTAGTGAGTTTATATCCAGGGGTACTATATGAAAGAAATAGATTTAGCATGTGATGAAGTTATGTCTCATAGGGATGATTTGGCAAAACCGTATTTTCCTGATAATATCAATAGGACTGTTTTGAGACCCAATAGACAAACTGATGGTCTTAGGATGTGTATTACATAGTCTAAATTGCAATAATATGCAGCTGGTATGTGATGTCATTAGGAAACACTGGCATACCCTTACTTTGTATGATAGATGTAGAGAATTCCTTGGCAAGACTCCATTGTTTAGTTTTAGAAATAATAGTTCTTTAAAGAAACTTCCATGCTATAAACCTTTTAAACACAGTAAAAGAGTGTCTGTCTCTGATAGGTTTGGTACTCACCCTTCTAGGTCCTGTTATATGTGTAAATATATTAGTATTTATGATGAGTTTATACATCCGGATACTAAATGCATGTATAAGTTTAAATTTTATGCTGACTGTAGAAGTCATGACTTGGTTTATTTAGCTATTTACTCATTATGTGGATGCTATTATGCTGGAAAAACTAATCGTATACTAAGAGATCATGCACATGAACACATATATGACATTAACAGATGTGATACCAAGATTGCATTGTATAAACAAATTTTAGGTGCTGGAAGCGATCATTGTTCTAGATTTTTAGTTTTAGCATTGTTCAATACTGGGATAAGGGGTGGTGATATTAAGTCTAGAATGGAGTGTTTTGAAGTTAAATGGATACTTGAGTTGCATGTGGATAAAGGGAAGGGACTTAATGAACATGTCTTTTTAAAGCCTTTTCTTAAGTCATGTGACCTTACCTGGTGAATTTGATTTTTTGTATTTAAGTGATATGTTAATCGTGTTGTATAGATCTGAAGAAGTACCTTGTGTGGGCACAAAAATGCTTATTTTTGCTTTTACAATAAAATGGCATTTGATTTTATGCTATCATATTGATTGGTGTTCTTGAGATTTTTTTTTGTTGGAGTTCTACCAGTCCTTTCCATTGTATCTTGTTTTATTCAACATATTTTTGTCTTGTTTAATGGAACATGGCAGAAAGAGGGGTTATTGAGCTTGATTACTATCCCAATGGCTCCACTGTGATGGCTTTTACCGATTCTTTGGGTTGTGTACTGCAGGGAAATGGAAATCTGTTGCTTATCACCTGCAATGTGACTGATGTTTCAGAACCTGAGCATTCTGATCTTGACTTTAATGATTTCATGAGTGCTTTTAGGAGCCTCTAGAATAATATGTATAAATATAAGCATCTGCAATGGCAGAGGTTGCATCTGGAGGTTTGTTTATTTCATAAAGTTATTTCAAGGGGTCTGAGGATGTTAACAATGCCAATGCATGGCAACACATACCTTCTTTTGTTAAAGCAGTGACAGACCATTAATTTGGAACTTGGCTTTTACTATATTAAACTGGTTCTTTAGTTTTTTCAACCCATGGAAGCTAATGTTCTTAAGGACGTTACCAATGATACTGATAGAATTAATGCTTTCTTAGTCTCAGTGTCTTGTAAGCAGAAGGTCAATGATCTTTTTATTGATATGAAAAGTGCTTATAGGATGATAAGCACAAGAAGATACTAAAAGATACTTAAGCACTCAAACTATTCACTTCTCATACTGGCACTTGCTCAAAACTCATAGCAAGCACTAATAAACCTTAGCACTTGACCCCCCCCCCATACTGTAGAGAAGGACAAGGCTCTCTATTCGACCTTACCAGCCAATCAGTAAAACAGTTCACTGTACCTATCCAGGCATGTCCAAAGGGCAGTTTCAGGTGTACTCTCCAGTCCAACTGGTGAATCTGGGCATTTTGAGGCAATGTTACAATCACTTCATGTACACAGACAACCCTCTCCTCCTTCACCAAACACTAATACATGAGAGAGATGCAATTATACAGCCAAACTGGAGGCTAAGCTCTCTTAACCCAAGACTGGACCAGGCAGTCAAGAAGAGAAGGGAATTACTTGCATCACACCTCCAGTCTCACATAGACCTATGAAACCAGCACCGGCAAAAAACACACATAAATACACAAAAACATACTCGGAGGCTCTAAATAAAAATCTGCAGAAGCAACAGAGACCTCCAAAGCAGACATCCAAGCAACCTCCACCCCCCAACACAAACCATGAAACACATACTTCACAAAACCAGTGTGCCACACAATCACAGCCCTTAAGGCAAAATAACATACCCAACACACCAGTAATAGGTGACTCTATAGTCAGGCACACTGACATCCCACTCACTAGGCTGAACAAGGAGAAGGTTACTGTTAGCTGCCTGTCAGGTGCCAGAATCTGCCACATAACACAAGCACTCAGGTCACTCCAGAACAAGTACAAATATGACTCTGTCATTGTCCATGCTGGTGTGAATGACCTGAGCCATACCTCCCTGGACTACATGAAAAGAGACATGGAGGAGCTCTCTGATCACATAGCCCAGGCCCGTAAGACCCTGACCCTGAGTAGAATCCTGCCCTCATGATACCACAGTATAGAGAAAACATTATCAATTTCAACAACTGGCTAAGCTTCTGGTGTCCTTCAAAGGGTATCCAGTGTCTGTCAGCCTGGGATGACATGCTTGACAAGCCACACTGCTTCACTAGAGATGGCTTGCACATGCCACCCTTAGGCTTGCCACCCTCATAGTGGCTTTTTTAGGCAAGGCTCAAAAGACAAACCCACTGCCGTAAATAGCACAAGTAACAAAAAACTGAGAGCAATGCTACTCAATGCCAGAAGTCTAAACCTCAAAATGCATGCACTCAAGGCATTCCTCACTATGGAGAAAATTGATATATGTGCAGTAACAGAAACCTGGTTTAAGGCTCCAGAGAGCATCCCAGCACTACCAGGCTACAACTCATATCATACATTTTGGCCACAAAACCTGGACCAAAATACAAAAGGCGGGGGAGTATCCATATTCATCAAGGATAACCACACCTCCAGATTAGTGGCACAGCACGATGCTTCAGAGATCATCCACGTGCAACTAACAATGGGCAAAACTGCTGTTCAAATTATAGCTTGCTACAGATCACCCACCATGTCCCAGGACCCCAACTCCGCATTCCTGGAAACACTGGGAAACATAAAGGTCCTACCAAACACCCTGATATTGGGTGATTTCAATTACCAAAACATTATCTTGGAGAACTACTCAAGTACAAACCCCCTTGCCCAACATTTCCTAGAATTTATAAACTCAAACACCCTGGATCAACTGGTCAACACATCCACCAGAGGTGACAACATGTTGGACCTGGTCATCACCAACATGGGTGACCGGTGTTCCACACCGGAGGTCAACCCTTCACTGGTTAGATCTGACCATAAACTAATCACTCTGGATATCCACATTCCGCCAACACCCCCGGTCAAAGAAACCACCATGAAAAACTTTTCAAAAGCAAACTTCACATTACTTAAGACCGAGGTGGGAAGTTTCAAAGCCCCCATGCTAAAGGATAATGCTGTCCAAGCTGCAAAATCCTTTACTAATGCACTCTACGGGCACCTACAAGAATGCATGGATTGTGCTATCCCAAACAAAACCAAGACTCACTCCTCCAAGAAAAGGAATCCAGTCTGGTGGACCCCTGCCATAAACAAGCTATACAATAGAAGGAGGAAACTAGTACAGAAAAGAGTAAAATCCCAAGAAGGGAAGACTTCCCTGATCATTATCAGCAAGAAACTACATTCCCTCATAAAATCATCCAAGGCTAGCTTCGGAAGAAAAATTGCCATGGACTCCAAAGATAACCACAAGGCATTCTTTAGCTATATCAAGGATCTAAGTGGCAATTTTCAGCTCTGCTTGGAGTTAGTGCAGAATGGCACAAAATACATTGAACTGACCGATATAGCCAACATCCTGGCAGACAGCTTCAGTCCAAACTTCACCCCCCCTCTCATCCCCAAAAGGGCCCATAACTATACCAGAAGAAAGTAGCGCCCCTGAAATCACAGACACTCAGGTTAAAACAGCCATCTCCAAAGCCAAAAACTCAGCATCAATGGGACTGGATGGTGTCCCAGGCTACATCCTACATGAGCTGCAAGATGAACTAACCCCTCACCTAAACACAATGTTTAAACTCAGCCTCTCCACAGGCTATGTGCCTGCAGAGTGGCACACAGCAATGGTTATTCCACTCCACAAAGGTGGAGCCACAACAGACCCTGGGAACTATAACCCTATAAGTCTGACTAGCTTGGTCTGCAAAGCTATGGAGCACATCATAATGGATCTCATTAACAGAGACATTGGAAACCTCCAAACACTGGACCCTACCCAGTTTGGCTTTGTTAAGGGCAGAGCATGCCTCCTAAACCTGGTGGACTTCTTTGAGACAGTTACCAAGGCTATAGATGAGGGAAAGGTGGACCACACAGCCTACCTAGACCTTGCAAAGGCCTTTGACACCATTCCCTTCTCAGGTATTAAAGACAAGCTCACCAGCCTGAACATAAACCCCTACATCACGAGATGGGTTGTCAACTGGTTCATGGACAGAACCCACATGGTAAGAGTTGCAGGAGCTAGGTCTGACTCTAAACCAGTTACAAGTGGTGTTCCCCAGGGCTCAGTCCTAGGACCCCTCCTGTTCGGCATATACTTCTCAGGCAAGCACAGGAGGACTATGGCTGACCAAGTTCACAGATGACTGCAAACTAGGGGCTATAATCGACTCTCTGGCTGACACAGACATCCTCCAAAAGAGTCTCACTGAGACAGATACCTGGTGTCAAAACCATGGCCTCAAGCTAAATGCCAAAAAGTGCATAGTCATCCCCTTTGGAAAAAACAAAGTACCCACAAACTACCACATAGGTGGTAGCCCCCTAAATATGGAAGATGTAATAAGGGATCTGGGGACCCAAAGTAGATAGTAACGTCTCCTTTGATAATCATATTGCCAAAGTGGTTAGAAAATCCTTCTATGTGGCCTACCTAATCACAAAAGGGTTTGCATCCAGATCGAAAGAGGTCATTGGGCTCCTCTATGCATCACTCATCAGACCCATCATAGAGTACAATGCCCCATTTGGGATGTACCTTACAAGACACCTGCAACAACTGGAAAGACCACAGAAGTACCTCACCAAGAGGATCACTGGCCTCAAGCAGATGTCCTATGCAGCTCGACTGAAGAAACTTCAGCTGTACTTAGTTGCATACCACCTACTCAGAGGTGATCTCTACCTGACATACAAGGCCATGTCCAACCCAGAATTGATGGACATGCTCCAGCTAAAGAAGACCATATCCCCTCGAGCCACACAATCCAGAGATCTAAACCTCACCACAACAATAAATAGGACGTGCCGGAGGGATAGATTCCTGTCCCAGAGACTTCCCATGCTCTGGAACAAGATTCCAATCTACATTAGGCAGAGCTCCTTGCTAACCCTCTTCAAGAGAACCCTTGACAAGTGAATGGGAAACAGAAAGTTTACCCCAGGGATCACTTCAATAGCTCTGCTGGACAGAGGCACAGGGAACTAATCTAAGGGGGCAGTGAAAGCCAACACATTCTGGCTAGGCTTATAAATGCCTTCGGGCAGATAGCCTAGTACCTACCTATGAACCTATGAACTTAAGATACAGCTGACTTTTGTGAAGGTCGTT
The DNA here is from genome assembly GCF_019279795.1 of Protopterus annectens. Lineage (NCBI taxonomy): Eukaryota > Metazoa > Chordata > Ceratodontiformes > Protopteridae > Protopterus > Protopterus annectens. The sequence goes on along the minus strand of NC_056743.1, from coordinate 1,546,522,913 downwards.
TTTTTTCCTGGTTTAAAAATGAGGTCTAGATACAGTCTAAGTTAAATATCACTACTGGTAAGAATGGCACTTCTTCTAATGTGATACTGAGCATTCATGAAACAGCATGTCCATCTGTAAAGGATATGCGGATGTCTCAGTCTGTTAATCAGATTTCAATGTCTCCCATTATTACAGTGGTTCCTTCTACAAGATCCTTGACTGGTGAGGTTCCTTCCAACTCTTCCATGAGGGATTTGGATTCTAAGGCAAATGATACCACCTGTTATGCTCCTTTTTTTACATTTACAGCTACTAGAACTGGTGAAAGAGAGCACACAAGAGGTGAGGGGTCACTCTCAGAGCAGGAGCAGACACTATCAGAAGACGACATGACTAGTGAGGCAATTAGAGCTGGGCACATCGATGCGGAGCAAGACTCCATGAACCTAGTGGTGAATATTTCTTCACTGACTCTGACTGATGAGCAGTACGAGGTACTTAGTAAAGATTTTTCTTTCATCCCTGCTAGAAGCTCTGTTTACATGGTGTTCCCACTGACTTGAGACTGCTTGTAACAAATGTCTCACTTAAATTGTTGTATGGTAACAATGTGTATGAGCAGATGGGTTTCAGGAAACCTATTCAGTTTTTTCCCAATAACTTACCATTTATTGAAGCTTTCTCTAAGTTATGTGAATGAGATTTATTTATTTATTTTACGTTTGTTTACTGGGAATGTCTGACTGTGCCAGGAGCCCATTTTCATTGGAGGTCCAGGGAGAAAAGCTCCACAAACAAAAAATACAAAATAAAATCCAAAAATGCAAAAAAATACAAAAATACAGGAAAAGTGGTTAAACCAATAAAGTATATAAGAGACTGTAAATAGCTAATGACAAAATAAAAAAATAATAGAAAAAAACATGTGGTACAAGACAGAGAAATACTGTACATAGGGGTGCAATATCATACAGCAAAAAAAAGAAGAAGTAAAAATAGAATTTTAATAGTGAATGATAATTTACAAATGCACAATGAAGAATAATTTACAGATGTGTAGAGCCATATATGTAATCTGCTTAGACAGAAACATCATCAATCTTTTAATAATCTTACTGATATGCAATTTAAAGCTCTTTATGAGCTTATATCATTGGAACATATTTATACACATCCAGAAGATAAGGGTAGGGATGTGGTACTTATGGACACCTCCAGGTATCTTGACATTATGACCGATATGCTTAATGATGTACTGACATACTGTGAATGTAATAGATCTGATGTTATCGGTCTCGATAATGTCCATTCATGTTTACATGATTTACTTTTGGAAGGTGTCATTGGTAATGATTTGTATGTTTACATTGCTGTGTAATCTCAAATTATTCCTGTAATACATGGACTTCTGAAAATACATAAGAGCATGACTGATCCACTGATGAGGCTGATTGTTTCTGGCTGTGGGTGGGTCACAGAACCACTTTCAATCTTTGTAGAGAAGCAGCTATGTCCAGTGATAGATAATGCTGACAGTATTTTAAGGGGCACTAAACAGCTTATTTCTAAGCTGTTAGAATGTTCCAGTAAGAACTCTGTTGGTAACTACATTTGTGTCTCCATGGACGTTGTGTCTTTGTTTACTGTAATTCCCAGTGACACCGGTAAAGATTTCATTAGCGTTTTCTTGTCTAGGAATTCAGTGGTCACCACAGACCAGACTCATTTCATCTGTTCTTTATTGGAGGTGATAGTAACACTGCTTTCATCTTTAATGACAGATTTTATGTTCAGAAAGTGGGCATTGCGATAGGCACCATGTATGCAAATAGCTATGTGAACATGGTGCTCCCTTATTGTGAGTCCCTGTATATTTTCGATAGGAGTAATTTTTTTTCTGCAGTTTATTCCTCACTTTGCAAGATTTGTTGATGATGTGTTTTTGTATGATCCAGATCAGTTGATGTTTTGCATGATTTCGTAGATTACCTTCACCAGACCACAAGTTTTTTGAGGTTTACTCTTAAATTTTCTTTGGTTAGTGTTGACTTCTTTGAAGATTGTATCAGTATTACCCATACTGGTTTTGACACTAAACGTTATAGAAAACCTTGTAAGAAGACAAGTGAGTTACATCATCAGAGTATGCACCCACAGCATATTCAGTGCAATGTTCTGAAAGGGCAGTTCTACAGACATGCTAGACTGAATGCTATGGATAGTAATATGGCTTAATCATTTGACTTTCTTAGTGGTGAGTTTTTATCCAGAGGTACTCTGTGAAAGAGATTTAGCAGGTGTTGAAGTTATGGCTCATAGAGATGATTTGGTGAAACAGTATTTTTCTTATAATATCATTAGGACTGTTTTGATACCCAAAGACAAGCTGATGGTCTTAGGATGTGTAGTACATATTCCAAATTCCAGTAATGTGCAGCTGCTGTGTGATATCATTAGGAAACCCTGGCATATCCTTACTTTGGATGAGAGATATAGAGAATTTCTTGGCAAGATTCCATTGTTTAGTTTTAGAAATAATAGTTCTTTAAAGAAGCTTCTATAATATAAACCTTTTAAACACAGTAAAAGAGTGTCTGTCTCTGATAGGCTTGGCACTCATCCTTGTAGGTCCTGTACCATGTGTAGATATATTATTATTTATGATGAGTTTATACATCCAGGTACTAAATGCGTGTATAGGTTTAAATTTTATGCTGACTGTAGAAGTCATGACTTGGTTTATTTAGATATTTACTCAGTATATGGATACTATTATGTTGGAAAAACTAATCTTAAACTGAGAGATCTTGTACATGAACACTTATATGACATTAACAGATGTGATACCAAGAGTGCATTTTATAAACATATTTTAGGTACTGGAAGTGAACATTGTTTTAGATTTTTAGTTTTCGCATTGTTCAGTATTGGGATAAGGTGCAGTGATATTAGGAGTAGAATGGAGTGTCTTGAAGTTAAGTGTTTGCTTGAGTTGCAAGTGGATGAAGGGAAGGGACTTAATGAACATATCCATTTAAACTCTTTTCTTATGTCATGTGCCCTTATGTAGTGAATTTGATTTTTTGTATGTAAGTGAAGTGTTAATTGTTTTGTATAGATCTGAGGAAGCTCCTTGTGTTGGTGCAAAAGTGCGTATCATTATTTTTATAGTAAACTGGTATTTGATTTTATTCTGTCATACTGACTGGTGTTCTTGAGGTTTGTTTTTGTTTATTTTGCAATGTTGTTTATTTCATAGATTTTTTTAATACCAGTGTGTGTACAATGCATAGCAGAGTGCAAACAGGGGAAACAGAGAAATACAATGAATGTCATGTGATGTACTTCTATGATAACCAATATGTAAACTATACATGTGACCCGCGCGCGTGTGTGTGTGTGTGTGTGTGTGTGTGTGTGTGTGTGTGTGTGTGTGTGTGTGTGTGTCTGCATGTCTGTGTGTCTGTATGTCTAGTCAGAAGTGCATAATTGAGTGTTCTGCAGTCATCACTACAATCCCATGGAGTACCAATATTTTGACAGTTGGACATGCTTACACATCCATTTCATGCAAGCTTCCCACCTTCTACTTTCAAATATCTAATGATAATGTCATCCACTATAAATTCAGTCAGACTTGTGCCATGGAACTTGCATAAAGTGATAAGTTCTCTAGTCCGTGTACCTAGACAGGTTGGGGTTCTGTTCTCACAGTAGTCAATGTGTGTGTGTGTCTAGTCAGAAGAGCATAACTGAGTATTCTGCAGTCATCACTACAATCCCAAGGAGTACCAATATTATGAAGTTGGGCATGCCTACAAATCTATTTCATGCAAGTCTCCCAACATCTTCTCTCAATTATCCAGTGCTGATCTCATCCAGTATAAATTGTCCTGCAGCCTTGTAAAAGTCAGACTTGTGTTATGTGACTTGTGTAAAATACTGAGTTCTCTAGTCCATATACTTAGATAATGGTTCTAATGTCACTGCAGTCAGCTGGTGTGTGTGTCTATGCACTTGCTTGACATTAGAGATAGCATTTTACACCAGCATGTTGGACACTGTTATTACCATCTTCCTGTCAACAGACACGGCTGATGTCATCAGTTATAAAGTGTTGTCTGACACTCTCTAAGTAAGACTTCTGCTGGTCTCTAGTTGGTGTATTTAGGTAGGGCTTCTTTTCTCACTAGTGTGTGTCTGCATGTGTGTGTATTTGTGCACTTGCTTGACATTAGAGAGAGCATTTTACACCAGCATGTTGGACACTGCTATTACCATCTTCCTCTCACCAGACTCTGCTGATGTCATTAACTATATCTGTCTCTTAATCATGTTCTGTTAATGTCACAGGCTAGGTTAAGATCCCCAGATCAAGTGACTCTTGTGTCATTATATTTGTGGATATGTAGCATTTCCATCAGGGCAGGGTCAGAGACTGGCCTGTAGGCCAGGCACAAGTCACCTCATCCTATTCAATACAGACTACAGTTACAGGGCTTTCAGTCTATCGACATATGTTATGGCATAATTTGTAGGTCCTGTATTTTCTTGTTGAGAAACCCCTATGATCTCTCCAGCTGCTGTATGTGTCTGGTAAGGTACATGCAAAAGGGAATATTGTACTCAATTAGTGTTCTGATGAGGGTCAAGCACAGTGGTGTTATAACATCCTCTGATCTGGATGCAATGACTTTTCTTATAAGGTGTACGACATAGAACACTTTCCTTACAACTGTGGAAACTTGGTGGTTGAAGTTCAGATTGCTAACTACCTGTTTTTCCAGGTTGTGCACCACTGAGTTTGAGCTTAGTGGGGGTATTGTCAATGCTATAATTAGCAGGTAATTCCACTTTACAAAAGGCAAAAATAATGGCACTTTTTTGTATTTATTTTTAGATTGTTTGGCTTTGGCACCAATCATTTTTTGTTAGCCCCTCCTGTAATATGTTTACATCATTGGTGGTCTCAATGACTGCACCCAGTTTGCAATCATGAGCAAACTTAGTAAGCTAAAGGCCATATACTTTAGCCTAGACTTCCAAGAAATAGATTCTGAAGAGTAAAGGGCTTGGCACAGATCCTTGTAGTACGCCATGGGAGACAGCTCTACTGGTAGAGGTTGAGTCAACAACTTTAACAGTATGTGTTCTTTCAGTGAGCCAATTGGCTAACCATCTAGTAGTGTAAGAGTTAATCTCCAGCTGAGAGAGTTTTTCAATGATACCTGTGAGGGGGATTGTGTCAAAAGCCTTGGCCAGATCAAGATAGGCTATATGCACTGTTTTACTTTCATTCAGGACTCTGGTGACTTTCTCAAAGAAGTCTCTGGTGACTTTCTCAAAGAAGTCTACTAGGTTTAATAACCATGATTTGCACTTAAAACCAAATTGGGTTGGGTCTAGAGTTTGAAGGTCACATATGTCCTTGTTGATAAGGTCCATGATGAGTCTTTCCATGACCTTGCAGATGAAACTGGTTAGATTTATAGGTCTATAGTTCCCAGAGTTGGTTGATGCCCCCATCCCCCTTTGTGCAAGGGGATTAATGCTGCTGTTTTCCACTCTGCTGGAACAAAGCCAGTTCTCAGACTATGGTTAAAGAGGACACACATTTGCTCCACTAGGTCCTGTTTTAGATTGCTTAGTAAGCAACCTGGGATGTTATCTGGTGCCATTGAGGTTTTTAGCCTTGGAGAGTGCAGATATGACATGATGTCTAGAGATAATAGGTAGGGGACTGGTGTCAGGTATGCTTTGAGGTATGGCTAGTGGGGCCATTGGGTTGATGTTTGCACCAAATCTGTCAGCTAGCAGTTTGGCCATTTCCTCTGGTGCAGCTTCATGTTTAGACTCTTAGCATTAAGCAGCAGAACTTTGAGTTTGCTTCCAGTGGATGTTGTTATGTTGAAACTTTTGCTGCTCTCGCATTGCCTAACAAAGGCACTATGGGGGAGGCAAGCACCTTTGCCAGTAACTGACAGCCTAGAGGACGCAGGTTCTGATCATCTCTGACAAATCAGTATGGCTTGTCAACCATGTAAGCCCTGGCTGATAGATACTGGATCCCCCTGGACTTGACACCAGAAGCTAAACCAGTTTGTTGAAGTCCATCAATTTGTTTATATTGTGGCATCATCCTGGGTGTAGGGTAGAATGCTGCTTAGGGCTGGGGTCATACCTGCCTGGAATGCATAATCTGACAGTTCAGTCATATGTCTCTTCATATAGTCCAGAGAGGTACATTATAAAAACAAAGGTACAACCTAATGATAATGTAGACATCACACCCCCTATTAACAGGCCAAGTGGCATGTAACCTGTGTTCTGAGGTAGATGGTATGCTGAACATCCACCAGCATGTGCCCACAGTGTTGACTACTCACTTGTATGTAACACAACTCCTGAGTATATGCAGGGCATCCACATCAAAGCCATAATACTTCCATAGTTCATAGTCTTCATCACACCAGTAACTGAGTACAATGCCCCCTTCTTCATGTACCTCCCTACACATTTTCCAAGGATGCATAACTCAAGTGTACCACCTTTTCCACACATTTTATTGGCTATACCTATGTATTCATCTTGTTGCATAAACATTGCTGTCTGAAGGTGCAGAACCCCCATTAAGGTGTTATAACAGATGCATTTCTGATACCTGTTCCAGCGATGCACACAGTACATACATAAGTGTCTGACAGCACTGATGGCATGCAGTACATTTGTGGTAGTGTGGATTGTGCTCTCTCTCTCTCTATATATATATATATATAATATACACACATATATATATATATATATATATATATATATATATATGTGTGTGTGTGTGTGTGTGTGTGTGTGTGTGTGTGTGCCAAGCATACCTGTCAACTAGCCTGGATTGATCATAATGTCACATGCAGGTACAGCAGTGTCCATCCTAACACCTCCAGTAGATGTTACAGTGTGCTTGATTACCCTCATTGATTGCTGACATCTCATAATAATTGTGCAAATGTGTTCATGCAGAACCATCTATGATCACTCACAATTACATATGTTATGTAAGAGACATGGGATTACTGGTGGTATTATTCTAATATTGTCCATGATTGTGCATGCTTCTGTTTAATGCTGCTCATGAGCTGTAAATATGTGTCCCACTTGTTTCAGACTTCTGCTGACATTACAGTCATATTCAGGCAAATCATTTTGCACAGCTTCACAATATACGCCTTACTCCTATTGTGTTAACAATTCTGATAGATGTCCTCTGCATTGTTATTATCTGGATGTTTATATCACAAAGACATCTTCTCCATTGTTATGTCACCTTGTGTGACAGTCACATTATATGCATTTTCACTGTGCAGTCCATACTGTAGCATCTTGATATGTTATTAGTGTTCCTGTTACATCTGTCTTCATTTACATGCTCTCATTTGCTGTACATTAAGATGCTTCACCTGTCCACTTTTCCCTGTGATCATTCCTACAATTCAACTGTGTGTCCATATTCAATGCACACACTTCCCCTAACTGTTTATTTTAAATTGCAGTCCATGTGCCATTATGGATCACTTACACAACTTTTGTTCAATATGCCTGAAATGGGATTCCACAGTACTCTGCACTGTATACACTGTCCTGCAATGTGTTTGGACCATGTACATTATTATATTATTAACCCTGGTAATCATTGTGGTACTCTGCACAATTGCACAGACCTAGTTTGCCTGTAGGTAAACAGGTCTACATGTCTGAGTTGTCCGTGTTGCTTTACATGGTTTCCTGGCTAGCAGTACTGCTGTTGGCCATGAAACTGCACTTATTTACATTTAAATGCAGTGCATGACATGAATATGTAATTAGCACTGCTGTTCACCATGCAAGCACCTAAACTCCATGTAGGCTTCTCAAGAAGCCTGCATGGATGTTTATTGAATCCCCAAGCAGATGCATTACACCACTCCAAGTACACCACTCAAAAAATCCATATTTTTCTTACTTATCCTTAATACTATTCAATTTACAGAAAGCACTCTAAGATTTTCATTTTCCAAATCAAAGACTATGAGATGAAGCTTGTTAGTATTTCATAGTCCTAGCTATCTTTGGTAAACTGCCATGGTTGTGTGCCTTCAGTATGTATAACATGGAAATAGATTTAGGGAGTCAAACAACAGAATTTGAACTCTTGATAGTGTCATATGTAGGCTGTGAATGTTTCTTGCAGTGTGATACTACCAGCACAAAAGGCCCCTATGAAAATCATTGATATTAATCAAAGCTATAGTAGGTAGAGGCCTCAGCCATGTGACATGGAGAATTATAGGTTCATAGGTTTATACTAAACTAATGACCATGTCCTTATAAACCTAGCCATGCAACCCAAATGTGTCCCACAAATTTGATTTATACAGGTGATGATTTCCTGACTGCTTCTATCCATCAGAGACATAGGAGCCAGACCAGGGTGAATTTCTGATTACCCATCCATTGGTCCAAGTTGCACTTAAACAGAGACAGGGAGGCACACTACTTCACATGGATAGGGAGCCTGTTCTAGAGAATAGGAATTCTCTGACAAGCATATCTGTATCTCCAACATGTTCTATTTATGTCGCAAACAAAATTTAGGTGTTTTAATCTAGTAGTTCTTATTGTGTTTGTTTTGCAGATGTGCAAAACATGAAAAGAGATAAAGCTCGGACTATGACCCAGATGAATGGATTCCAATTATTGACATATCAGTTAGGTAGGGAAGGCAGCTCACATGACAGGTCTGTTATTATATAGCATCCAAACCTTTTTTCTAGCAAATCAATGTGCCCTTTGAGGGAACAAATGAGTCATAAGTCTCTTGCCCTGCCTAGGAAATGAGTGGACATGGCTCTTCTCTCTTAGAAGAACAAAAGAAATTTGACTTAGGAATGGGGCCCATTTCCATCATGGTATTAGAAACCCCAAAAACTTGGAGAAATTAAAAAAAAAGAACAAAAGGGCCATATGGGAAAGGAACTATCAGTAGAGACTTACACGGGTTGAAAAATTAGAACATTTCTGAATAGAAACCCAAGACTGTGAAAAAATTGCAATGTTAGGAACCTAGTTTAAGCTTCCATTTAAAACACAACTTCCAGTATTTGCTGGTCCAGTAGGAATGGTTTATGGCTGATATGTAATAATTGTAAACAAAATGGAAATAGTTTGTTTCCACACTGGGCATAATTATTTGAGTACATCAGTAAATGTGTTTGAGTAAATATGGGCACTGTTTTATAAACTGATCCTTGACCCATTGTGTTTAAACTTATACTTTTTTTTCTATTTCATTGTTTCTATTTTTTTTTGGTACAGGTCCTCATCTGACTATTGATCTTAACCTCCCCATCTGCTTTACTCAAATGTTCATATACCTCTCAGCTGTCCAGATTTTCCCAGAATGTCTAGATTTTTGTCTTATATTTTTTTTGCCTGTTCTTCATAAAATGTATGGTTTTCAGGCAAATCATTGAATACTGAAGTCACTAAATCATGACATACATTTCAGGTTCAGACTTCATGTCCTTTAGAAACTGCATACTAACAAAAATCCTGTTATTCTAGCAACTTTCTAAGTTTACAGGAGAATATTTAAAATATGTCCCTATTTTTGGCTGCCCATTATTTTAGGCTTTGTCAGATTTCTTGTGCTAAATGGTTTTGATGTAAGTTCCCTCGGGTTAAGAGCTCTGCAGCTGATTGCTCCTGAGGTCACGGTCTGAGTATACTGGGGGCATTGCCATCATTCTTGAGGAGAACTGAAGTTTTAGCTGTAAGAGCTTGCTCCCCTTGTATGCTCATCAGTGTCCAAGGGGTTAGCATGTGATGGGCAGAAATGCATGCTGCCACTTGGTGTAACATGATGTATTTTCCTAGCTCTTTGAGAGTTCCCCCAGCTCTGTAGGGGACTGTATTCTAGAGACTGTGCTCATGAGCAAAAAAAAAAAAAAAAAAAAAAAAACATTCCTTCTCCCCCACAATCAGATGAAAACAGGCTGAAGCCTTTCCAGTCCTTTCAGCTGCTCAATGAACTCAGGTTGCCTAAATCATAATCAGGAATTTATCCCTCTCTGCCAATATAGCTGACACAGTTTCTAAATATAATGCTTGATGCTTTATCATGCATTCATTTAAAATGCAGCATGCAAATAAAATTGGCACTAAAATGCCTAAAAATATTGATCAGAAGGCAGTACAAATACAATATATGTGTATTTGGTGAATAACTGATGTGTAGGGTGGGACAGTTCATTAACTTTATAATATTTACCTACAAACTTCACAAAATGGAGTACAATACCCAATTCATTTTCACAACACTGATTTATTTTGTCTGCTTTACAGTATACAACAACCTATTGCTTTTTATTCCTTTTTTCTAGACATTCATACCAGAAGGACTCTTACTTTCATGACATAGGTGACAAGCTTGCTTACTGCTGGTTTTGCTAGATCTACCACAGAATCAGATCAACACCTTTCTCACTTCTATCACACTTTCAGAGAAAGAAGCAATGCTAATGCCCTTTAAAACATCAAATGACTCATATCCAGATGGCCTTTCCTTAGAACTCTGTACACAGTTCTAGGAAAGATTTCTGGCTCTGCTCCAAGGTGAGCCGCAAGCTTTTCACTCATCGCCTAATAAGCCAACTTCCAGAAAGCACTATTTCAGAAATGTTTCAAAGACCAAGGGCTCCAAGTATCTTTAACATCTTATAGGCTTATCTTTATGCAGCTTTTTGATGATATCATTGCTTTTATTCAGACTTGGAGGAAGAAAATCAATTTCAGAGCTCAGGAATACGAATATAGGTTTCTTTGAAGAGAGCCAAGTGCAGAATACTGTAAGGTTGAGTTCTATTTCAAAACACTGCATTTATGCAATACAAGTTCCTGCAATGATTTTTTGACATAGCAAATGCCACTGAGTGGGTAGAATTTACTTTTCACCCTTTAACATTAGAAAGCATGTTTATTCTGATAAACTGATTCAGAAAACTGAATTCCCTATAAAGAAGCATATTTGCACATATGAAAAGATGGCTCCAATTCAAGCCACTTACATACTGTGAGGTAATAATACATATTCTCTCTCTCTCTTTTTCTATCCTATACTCCATCTATAGTTTTACTTTTCCTGTTAGTAGACCGAGGCATGACAGTGACTACACTTATGTAAACTTAGAAGGCAAATATCCCACTCTGAAATGTTATTTTGTTAATTTATTTATGCACCATCTGACTTAGGATGTCTGATTATCCAAAATGCTAAAAAAAAAAAAAAAATTCAAAAGGCTTCCACCTGAAAGTATGAAATAATGTGCATTCAGTACAAATTGCATTCAAAACACATCCATAATATTTTATAACACAAAGAAGCAAGGCAGACATATGCTTCAGCCATCAAAAAGAATGTATTTATATGTGCTGATTGAGTCAGCATCCACATTTTAGAATGCTGCTATTGTTTTGCTCTGAGACAGTGTAACATAACCTGATTTGTAATTTTGTGTCACAATACACAATGTGATACATGTGTGTTAGACTGTCTGGAAACAATATGATTTATTTTGACCCAGTCTTGTAACAATATTGCTATTTGATCACAGACATCATACAATAGTAAGACTGAGTGAGTGTAGTCCTAGGCTAATATTTTGCTCATAAAATGTTGACTGTACCACAGTTTGTTATGCTAATGAAATATATATTTTGTGAAAATTTAAGTTGGACAAAGAAGATGTATAAACAATGGAAATATACTGCATTGTGATTCCCCTATCATGCATATTTTGGAATGTAGCAAAATGCAATGTATTTGTTTATGTGTGGAATAATTATTCACATGAGAGCAATATTCTGCATAACAGTGTGAAACTTATAAGGTGGATTTCATTCATTTTTAAGCCCTGGGATAAAGCAATAATTGTGAGCTAGGTTGTACAATCAATGCTCATTTTCATCTACAGGACAAGTACCTCTGTACTGTCAACATTTTTTACTACTCAATGTCAGAAGTCTAAATAAAAAACTTCACCACCTACCTGCAAGCTCTCCTCACCCTGGAGAATGTAGACATTAGTGCAGTTGCTGAGACATTGTTTAAATTCTTGAAGAGCTCCCCAGCAGGGCAGGGCTACCAAGTCTTTCACACATTTAGACCAACTAATGCCCAGGAAGGGACAAAATGTGGAGGTTTATCTATTTACATTAAAAATAAATACACCTCAAGGTTGGTCTGTCAGTATAACACTCCTAAGCTTCTCCATGTCCAAGTTACCTAACTCTATATTCATAGGCAACTTTAACCACCTCAATATAAACTGTGAATCATATATGACCCCTAACAAACATGCAGGTCCAAAGATTCCTAGACTTTGTAAATGAAAACACCTTGGAACAGCTGGTCTGTATGCCTCATAGGAGAGCAACCATCCTTGACCTGGTCCTCACAAATGTGATAGGAAGTTGCACCCTCCTTAATATAATATCCTTTCTGGTCAGGTCAGACTACAAAGCTGTTTCCTTTGAAGTAAAGGTAAGATCAGGGACACCAACTTACCCTGGAATTTCAGGAATCAATCTAGGGCAACCTTCTGACTACTACTAAATGACATCATGGCAAAATTTCAAGCCAACCATGAATCCTGAGAGCACAGCTAGGTATTCCGAATCATTTACAAAAACCCTATATCATCATAGTAACAGCTGCATATTGACAGCTGTACCTACTTGGATCAACTAAAAAAAACAAGCTGTTCTGGAGGAATTCCAACATCAATAGGTTATATAATAAAAGTAATAAATTCTTGGCAGAAATTAGGAGGTGCAATTCCCAGCAAGATAAAAAAAATCCTTCATTAACCTAAGCAAGCAACTCAGGGGGCCAATCAAGTCTACCAAAGCCTAATTTGAGGTAAAATTAGCTTCCCAGCCGAAAGACAATCACAAAGCTTTCTTCAGTTATGTCTGTAACTTCAAAAGCAATAGACAGCATTGTACCAATTTAATTGTAAATGGTGCCAGCTATACAGAGCCGGAAGATATAGCAAACCTCCTGCTGACAAATTTATCTCCAATTTTACCCCAGAAGGATGCCCCTAAGGAAATACCCACATCCATAAACCGCACTATCACTAGACAAGCAGGTACTCAAGGTGCTCTCTCAGGCCAAGAACACTGTATCAATGGATCCTGATAACATCCTAGGATGTCTCCTTAATAGCATGAAACATGAATTGTTAAACCCACTAGAATCAGTGAGTATAGTAGCTCTGAGCCCTTTCTTATTTGCAATGGTGATGGACAGGTTGACAGATGAGATCAGACAGGAGTCCCCATGGACTATGATGTTTGCAGATGACATTGTGATCTGTAATGAGGGTAGGGAACAGGTGGAGGAGACCCAGGAGAGATGGAGATATGCCCTAGAGAGAAGAGGAATGAAGGTCAGCAGGACTAAGACAGAATATATGTGTGTGAATGAGAGGGAGGATAGAGGAATGGTAAGGATGCAGGGAGTAGAGGTGGTGAAGGTGGATGAGTTTATATACTTGGGATCAACAGTTTAGAGTAATGGTGAGTGTGGAAGAGAGGTGAAGAAGAGAGTACAGGCAGGATGGAGTGGGTATAGAAGAGTATCAGGAGTGATTTGTGACAGATGAGTACCAGTAAGAGTGAAAGGGAAGGTCTACAAGACGGTAGTGAGACCAGCTATGTTATATGGGTTGGAGACAGTGGCAGTGACAAAAAGGCAGGAGTCAGAGCTGGACGTGGCAGAGTAAAAGATGTTAAGATTTGCACTGGGTGTGATGAGGGTGGACAGGATTAGGAATAAGTATATTAGAGGGTCAGCCCAGGTTGGAAGGTTGGGAAACAAAGCCAGAGACAAGATTATGTTGGTTTGGACATGTGCTGAGGAGGGATGCAGAGTATATTGGGAAAAAAGATGCTAAGGATGAAGATGCCAGGTAACAGGAAAAGAGGAAGGCCTAAGATAAGGTTTATGGATGTGGTGAGAGAGGGCATGCAGGTGGTTGGTGTGACAGAGCAAGATGCAGAGGACAGGAAGAAATGGAAACAGATGATCTGCTGTGGTGACCCCTAATGGAACAGCGGAAAGAAGAAGAAGAGAATCAATATTTAACCACAGCCTCCAAAACAAGCTTCATGTGAAATGAATGAGGACTGCAAAGATTATTCCACCGCAGTCCTGATTGCACTGCACAAGAGCAGGCCATCCATGCACCTGGGTAATTATTGACTCATAAGCCTGACTAGCCTGATACACAAAACTATGGAAAGAATAATCATGGCTATCCTAAATGATAACATATGTAAACTACAAACACTGGTCCATATCAGTTTGGGGCTGTTGAGAGCAGGTATTGGCTACTCCACCTGATGGACTTTTTCGAGAAGGTCAGCAAAGCAATGGGCAAAGGCAAAATGGTGCATAAAGCCTACCTCAACCTGGTCAAGGCATTTTGACACAATACCCTGCTCAGGTATTATAGAAAATCTCACTAAACTAGGTATAAATGCCTACATCACCCACAGGATACCCAACTTGCTTATAGATAGAACCCAAGAAGTTAGAATAGGGGACTCTACCTCCACAAAAATACTGGTTACTAGTGGGGTGCTTCAGGGTTCAGTGCTCTGGCTGCTCCTGTCTGTCCTCTATTTCTCTGAGGTTAAGGCTAATGCCAAGAGCCTCTCTGACCAACTCTGCAGATGAGTGTAGATTGGGTACAGTCATTGAATCCTATCATGACACAAATATTCTCCAAGAGGGCCTGACAAAGACTAATAACTGGTGCCAGAATCATTGTCTAAAGTTCAATGCCAAAAAGTGCATCATGGTATCTTTTGGTAAGATGCCACCCAGGAAAATTACTAAATTGACAATATACCCCTAAGAGTAGCCTCTGTCATCAGGGATTTGGGAACTCTTGTAGACAGTGATTTGGCATTTGATTTGAATGTCATGTGTCTGCTATAGTGAGGAATTCATTTCATGTTACACAACTTATAAGCAGAGATATAGGTTCATAGGTTCATAGGTAGGTATTGGCTATTGGCCCTAGGGATTATATAAGTCTAGCCAAAAATGTACCCTGGCTTTCACCACCCAAGAAAATTATTTTCCTGTGCCCCTGTCGTGCAGAGCCACATAAGTGATCCCTGGGGTGAATTTCCTATTTCCCATCCAATCATCAAGATTTTTCTTGAAGAGTGCTAATGAGGAGCTCTGTTTGACATAGATAGGTAGTCTGTTCCAGAGTATGGGGAGTCTCTGGGACAGGAATCTATCCCTCGCAAAATTGGTATTACTGCACAAAAACTATAGACGAAACCAACACTATGCACGCCAAATCCTTTATTGCAAATCTTTCAGGTCTACACCCTTCATCAGTACATAAACAAATCAATTTTCTCACTGTTTAAAAAGGGAGTACTATCAAATCACATGCGTCAGCAAGCCTAGCATCCTAACTAACATTCAAATCTTAAAGGAGTAAAACTTTAATTCTCAAAAACTATCTAAAAATCATGTATGTCACTCTAATACTTAAAAATATTACATTTATACATTATAAAATAACATAAAATCAATTTAAAAAAGAATAATTACATTTTCTCTCTTTGTCTTTTTGTTAAGACCGGTTTTAAGCTGACTGCATTATTAAGGCCATGGTTCACGTCAGCTTGAAGTATAGCAATCCATTCATATTCCCTTAATTCTAAAGTATTATTCATATCACCCTTCCTTATGCCCATCTCCACAGTGCACATAACCCTAAACTTAAACCTATGTCTTTCATCATTATCCATAATATGTTTACTTAATACATTCGTTGGAACCTTCCTTTTTATCTCACACTTATGTTCTATTATTCTCTCCCTCAACTTCCTAGTAGTTTTACTTACATAAAATGATGTACATGCCACGCATGTAGCTAGGTACACTACCTGGGTTACATTACAACTTGTCAGGGTTCTCAGGGTATACACTTCTTTATGAACTGGATGTATGTAGGTGTCACCACCCTCATATAGATCATTACAACAAGTACAATTATAACACTTCCTTGTACCCACTTCTCTTTGCAACTGTGCTGTCCTATCTTTGAAGTCTTTATAACAAAGTTTCTGTTTTGAAGTTTCTGAATTCCTATAGGTGTATTGTGGTTTCTCACCTACTATTAACTTTATTTCAGGCATGGCCATCAAAATGGGCCAATTTCTTTCCACTGTGTTCCGTACGCTGTTTGTATTAAGATTGAATGTAGTAAGATATCTCACTATTTTGTCCTTACATTTTGGTTTGTCACTAAATTCTACCCCACCATTAAAAACTGGCTTATACTTGTTGGCTCTACCTAATGATACCTGATCATAAATGCTATCTATAACATATTTTGGGTGACCAATACACCTTTAAATGTATGTGGTGCATGCATACTATCTCTACTAATATACCTAGAGGCATCTACCTCTTTCTTATAAATTGTGGACTCTAGCTTATTCCCATTTTTATACAGATGCACATCTAGGAACTCCATACTTTCACTTGATGCTACCATTTTAAACTTCAAGAAACCCGTGGAATCATTAAGATATGTTACAAAATTATTTAATTCTAATAGAGAACCTCCCCAAACCAAAAAACAGTCATCCACGAACCTCCTATAAAATTTAACATTGGCTTTCATACCATTTGCATCACTGAGTATAACATGTTTTTCCCATTCATAAAGCACCAAGTTAGCATAAGTATTAGCTACAGGAGTGCCCATCGCAACTCCTGTTAATTGTAAATAGGGTACTCTAGCAAAAATGAAAATGTTATTAGTTAACACTACTTCAAGCATGGTACAGATGTTCTCAATTTCCCTGCTGTGCATTTTAACTTCACCATTCAAAAAATCACGAATAGCATTAGGTCCATATTCATTGGGAATAACTGTAAACAGTGATGTAATGTCTAATGACACCAGGATGTAACTTTCTCCTATGTTATTCGAATGCCAGTTTTGGAGGTCTCGCAGAAAACTGTTAGTATCCCTCAATACTGTAGTACATCTATCCAAATATTTCCCCAAATCTATCTGCAAGTACTTGGAAACTGGTTGGGTTACCCAACCACCTCTTGAGGCTATAGGTCTCAGTGGTGGATTTGCCAAGCTTTTATGTATCTTAGGGATGCCATAAATTTGTGGTATTCTAGGGCAGGGCACACTTAAATAGTTAAATAAATCTACTGTTATATCTTTATTGAGTTGTAATTCATAGATAATCATATTCACATTGGCAATATACCTATTGACATCAACAAATGTAATTTCTTTAAAAGTTAGTGTATCATTCAAAATACTTTTAAAATTCATCATATAGGTTTCCCTATCCATAACTACGACCGCTTCCCCTTTATCAGCATGTTTTATCACTATCTTGTTATTATCTTGTAGTTCTTTCAATGCTATATACTCAAAAAATGTTAAATTATACATCTTCTTCTTATTTCTTTTCCTATAATTAACCCTTAACTCATTCTCAACAATATTGGAGAAAGCGGTCAATATTGGACATAACAAAGGTAAAAACACATTTAACTTTTTACAAACAGACGATTGCATGCAAGTTTCCTTAAAAATCAGCTTCAAGCCAACATTCCTAACAAACAGCTTCAAGTCCGTTACCGCTTGTACAATATTATCGCTTGCATTAGGGATGAATTTCAAACCCTTGCTCAAAAGGTCTATTTGCGTTTCAGTTAGTAATGAAAGCGAGAGGTTAACAGTACCTTTTATCATTTGAATGAGTGCCTGGTCACCTTGCTATTTACTACTGGGCTGCTGTTTTTCCTCTTGACCCCTGTATTCAATTGCTGAGTTTGCCGTTGTATCGGTGTGGCCTTCGATGTGGAATTTTGCTGCAGCGATATTTTCTCTGGCTGCTTTAATTGAAAAGGGGAAAAAGAAGTAATTTCCCTTTGTACACTTTTTTCTCTGGTGTTATGTGGACTAAACGGGGCACTCAGTTCCTTTACCTTTGGACATACAGCACTATCAGCTATAGCACCACCATGATGCTCTATAGTAATTGGCGCTTCGTTCATTATGTCTTTAATGAACAGTCCCTGCTGCTGATTGGATGATTCCGTATTTGTAGTATTAGAAGTTTGCTTTTGGCTGTTTTGTCTGGTCGAAGAATTTAAAGTTGTTTGCTGTATCTCAAAAGTATCTAATTGATCAAGGGGACCCGTCACTTTACCTTTGGATGACATCATTCTTTCTTTGGACAGAAAAAATTGATTCTCATTTCTCGGCCAAGAGAAGATATGGCCGTTTTTAAAGTCATTTACATGCCTTTGAATCTTGTTTTTCTTTTTTTTGTTGTAGTCGCATATCTAATGCATAAAGCCAATCCAAAACAGTTTTATATAGCTCTGAAAGATCAACATAGCACGGCAAATTCACTATGCTATTTTCCAAAGTGTCTATCTCTTCTAGCAATTTATTTTCAATGGGTTCAAAAAAAGTATTCATGAGCCTCATATAATCTGGGCTCAATTTGAGATTCACTTGCTGCCATTGCATAAGACGTTCATTATAGGTATTTCCATATGAAGGCATTTTTAGGATTCTCAACCCTTGTGGTACTATACCCAACTCCAAATAAGCTTGAAAGCTTAACCATTGCCATTGGAGTTGCTTGTAAGTTTGTACTTTCTTCTCCAGGGATGTCAACTTTTCTTTAAACTCCTCCACTGTCTGGTCAATGGTTACCAACGTAGGAGGTGCATTAAATACCATTTTTAGCAGCAGGTTTTCTTGTAGTCGCAGCAACCTTTTCACAGAGCCATTTGGTTCTCTCAGCACACTCTCCGAAGCATTTAACAAACTCATAGTTGGCTGAAGCTCTCCCTTGCTTTGACGCTGGCAGTAACAACCTGATTCAGAATAACACTCACAAAATTGGTATTACTGCACAAAAACTATAGACGAAACCAACACTATGCACGCCAAATCCTTTATTGCAAAGCTTTTGGGTCTATACCCTTCATCAGTACATAAACAAATCAATTTTCTCACTGTTTAAAAAGGGAGTACTATCAAATCACATGCTTCAGCCAGCCTATCATCCTAACTAATATTCAAATCTTAAAGGAGTAAAACTTTAATTCTCAAAAACTATCCAAAGATCATGTACATCACTCTAACACTTAAAAATATTACATTTATACATTATAATCCAAACAAGTAGAAATACGCCCAACAAGTGGAAAACAGCTCCTGTTGCACGAAAAATAAAATAAGCCAAATGTGTAATCCAACTCATGCACAGGAACCAAATGGCAGTAACATCCAATAATGAAAGGCACCAAGTAGTTCAAAAATCAATACGAACAGCCACAAAGTAATGAAGTATAAAAACAATTTAATTCAATATAGTAAACGCTTTCACCCGAAGGCACACCTTCAGTCTGAAGAAGCCTTCGGGTGAAAGCGCTTACTATATTGAACTAAATTGTTTTTATACTTCATTACTTTGTGGCTGTTCATATTGATTTTTGAACTACTTGGTGCCTTTCATTATTGGATGTTACTGCCATTTGGTTCCTGTGCATGAGTTGGATTACACATTTATACATTATAAAATAACATAAAATCAATTTAAAAAGAATCATTAAATTTTCTCTCTTTGTCGTCAGGAATCTATCCCTCCAGCATGTTGTGTTTATTGTGGTGACAAGGTTTAGGTCCCTAGAGCGTGTAGCTTGGAGGGATTGGGATTTCTTTAAGTGGAGCATGTCCACCTGCTCTGGGTTTAACATAACTTTGTATGTTAGGCAGAGATTGCCTCTGAGTAGGCGATATGCGACGGAGTAAAGCTGGAGTTTTTTGAGATGGTCTGCGTAGGGTATCTGTTTGAGGCCAGTAATTCTCTTTGTGAGGTATTTCTGTGGCCTTTCCAGTTGCTGTAGATGTCTTGTGAGGTACATACCAAAAGGGGCATTGTACTCTATAATGGATCTAATGAGTGATGAGTAGAGGGGCACAATGACCTCTTTTTTTCTGGATGAGAAACCTTTTGTGATGAGGTGAGCCACATAGAAGGATTTCCTGACCACTGTGGTGATGTGATTATCAAAGGAGAGACTACTGTCCATCTGTGTCCCAAGGTCTCTTATCACATTTTCAGCATTAAGTAGACTACCAGCTATGTGGTAGTTCATGGGTACAGAGTTTTTACCAAAGGGGATGACAATACACTTTTTGGCATTGAGATTCAGGTCATGGCTTTGACACCAGGAATTTGTCTCAGTGAGGCTCTTTTGTAGTATGTCCACATCATTAGGAGTTTTGATTATGGCTCCTAGTTTGCAGTCATCTGCAAACTTTGTTAGCCAAAGACCTTCTGTGTTAGCCTGTACTTCAGAGAAGTAGATACCAAATAGGAGGGGACCCAGGACTGAACCCTGTGGTACGCCACTTGTTACTGGTCTGAAGTCGGATTTGGAGTCCGCTACTTTCACAGTGTGGGTTCTGTCCATGAGCCAGTTGGCAACCCATCTTGTGACACAGGGATTTATACTGTAGGAAGCCTACATACTGCAATTCTTTTTTGCACTTTTCCAGTCACCATCCTTATAGACAAAGACGTTCGATAGTAAAGGGTCAATTGGTCAGGGCAGTTCGCATGTGTAGTTCCTTGGGTGCATTTCAACAAGAATGTTCCTTTTTGAAAAATTTGTTTATCAACCGGGGTTATCCTCCCTGTATGATTGATGAACTTATAGAGGAAGTTGACCAAAAAAGATCAGTAGGGTTTTATAATCCACTTTTAAACCACGAAGGGATTACATTGATGTCTACTACTACAGTAAACCTGTCTAACATAGGATCTCCTTGTCCTAGTGACAATTTTACTTATGATTTGCCTAGTACTACACATAATTGTAATTTTAGATTGAGTTTTATCACAACTTTCAATATGAATTCCCAACAGATTTGGGACATAATCTGTAAAAATTGGCACCTTATTACATCTAATCCTTTTTTATTGGAGAAACTTGGCCCTAGACCCTTTATTGTTTACAAGAGAGGTAAGAATTTGAAAGAACTTTTACAAAGTAACAATGTTAGTTCCCCTTTTATAAGGTTGAAAGGCACATTTACCTGTGGGACCTGTAATTGGTGTTATATGTTAAGAACAAGGAGTTCTTTTATTATTAGGAATAGAAAGTACCAAATATATCACAAAATCAACTGTGAAACTGACCTGTAATTGGTGTTATATGTTAAGAACAGGGAGTTCTTTTATTATTAGGAATAGAAAGTACCAAATATATCACAAAATCAACTGTGAAACTAAGTCTGTTGTTTATTTGGCTCTGTGTGATTGTTGCAACGCATTTTATGTTGGTAAGACCGACCGCAAATTTTGCGAGCGTATTTACCAACATGTGTATGCAATTAGAAACAACAAGAGCGACAATGCTTTGGCTAAACATGTTTGCAACTTTCCAGGCCATAGTTTCCATTTTATGGCAATTGATCATGTCCCATGTAATATTAGGGGTGGCCCTACTTCATTATTTCTAGAAAATCGTGAATTAGAATTGCAGGTTAAATTGAATGCTTTTACATTTCCAGGGCTTAATGAGAGTTGCAACATTTCTTGTATTTTAAAACTTAAAAGTTATTTAAGATGTTGAGTCTACTTTAGAATTTTTGGTATATAAAAAAAATTTTTGTGAGTTTATACTCTTTGAAGTTTTTCATTCAGTGTACCTTTACATATTCTTACAAGTACTAATATTGACTTGAGCGGATTTCTCTTAGTCAAATAGATACTTGTCTGGGTCCCTAGTTTAGTAACTTTTTCTAATGAGATATATTTACATATTTTTTATATATTTTCATATATTTTTATATTGTATTTAAAATATGCTGTTTTGTTGCATGTTGTATACATTTGAACTGGTGATGTAGAGCTTCTGCTGTTTGTTCATATATATTTGAATGTTTTTGCTTTGAATTTTTGGTTTTAAATTGAAATAATTTTAATGCAAGGTATGTGTCGGAAATTATGTCATTATGACATATTCCACTATTTAAGGCTCTTAAAATTTTTGGTGCTTTTTCCAGTTCTGTTTGCTCTGAGGAAGCTACTGAAATTTTGGTAGCGAAAACGCATTTGTTTTTAGTGAAATAAAAGTGGCGTTTAGCGCATTCACTTTGGATTGCGGCTTGATTCTGTGGGCTCAAGGATACCTGTTCTACCTAGTTTAGTGAGGTTATCTATAATTCCAGAGTGGGGGATGGTGTCAAAAGCCTTGGCAAGCTCTAGATAAGCTGTGTGAACCACTTTACCCTCATCTATGGCTTTGGTGACTGCTTCAAAGAAGTCAATCAGGTTTAGGAGACATGATCTATCTTTTAGAAATCTGAACTGGGTAGGGTCCAGAGTTTGGAGATTACCAATGTCTTTGTTTATGAGTTCCATGATGATACGTTCCATGGCCTTGCAAACCAGGCTGATCAGGCTAATGGGGCTGTAGTTCCCGGGGTCCGTCATGGCTCCCCCTTTGTGGAGTGGGATAACCATTGCGGTGTGCCATTCAGTGGGCACAAAGCCTGAGGTGAGGCTATGACTGAACATGGTACTTAGGTAGGGTGCCAGTTCATTCTGTAGTTCATGTAGAACGCAGCCTGGTATATTGTCAGGTCCCCTGGATGCTGTATTCTTGGCTTTGGAGAGTGTGTTTTTTACCTGTGCAGCTGTGATTACAGGAACTTTGCATTCTTCTGGTATAGAGATGGGCCCTCTAGGGGGTGAGAGGGGGGTAAAGTTAGCACTGACCCTATCTGCCAGGATGTTGGCAATATCAGTTGGTTCTACATATTTAGTGCCATTGTGCTGTAAATCAGAGCAGATATGAGTGTTGCCATTGAGATTCTTGACATAGCTATATAATGCTTTGTGGTTGTCTTTAGAGTCAGTGGCAATTTTGTTTTGTAACTAGCTTTGGAGGATTTTATGAGGGATCTCAGCTTCTTACTGAGGTTGACCAGGGAGTTCCTCCAGTCATGAAATTTTACTCTTTTTTGCAACAGTTTCTTTCTTCTGTTGTAGAGTTTGTTTATGGCAGAAGACCACCAGATTGGCTTCCTTTTTTTGGAGGATAGCATCTTGGTTCTATTAGGGATAGCATGATTCATACACTCGTGTAAGTGCTTATAAAGTGCATTTGTGTAGGATTCAGCAGTCATACCTCTATTGTCTGTCTGCATGGGTGTCATGAAGTTTGCCACTTCTGTCTTAAGATGTGTGAAGTTGGCTTTGGAGAGGTTTTTTATGGTGGTTTCCCTAAATGGGGGTGGGGCGGGATGTGGATGTCTAGGGTGATTAGCTTGCGGTCGGATCTGACCAACAAGGAATTTACCTCTGGTGTGGAACACCGGTTGCCCATGTTGGTAATGACCAGGTCTAGGATATTGCTGCCCCTGATAGGGGTGTGAATAAGTTGATCCAAGGTGTTGGAATTTATGAATTCCAGAAAATGCTGAGCAAAAGAGTTAGTACATGAGTAGTTTTCCCAGTTAATGGTGGGGTAGTTGAAATCACCCATTATTAGAGTGTTGGGTTGTACCCTAATACTTTCCAGTGTATCAAGAAATGAGGAATGGGAATCCTGGGGCATGGTGGGGACTCTGTAGCAAGCTACAATTTGGATTGCAGTCTTGCCCAGAGTTAGTTGCACTTGGATAAACTCTGATGCATTATGCTGTGCAACTAGCCTGGAGGTGTGGATATCCTTAATGAATATGGACATGCCTCCACCTTTAGTGCTTCATTCTGGGTTAGGTGGCCGAAAGGTGTAGTATGAATTATAGCCTGGTAATGCAGGTGTGCTCTCTGGAGCTTTGAACCAGGTCTCTGTCACTGCACAGATGTCGATGTTCTCCATTTTAAGGAGTGCCTCGAGTGAGTGCATTTTGAGGTTTAGACTTCTTGCATTGAGTAGCATTACCCTCAGATTTTGCTTGCTTGTACCTGTTACAGTGGTGAATTTGTCATTTGAACTTTGCCTAAAAAAGGTACTATAGGAGTGGCAAGAGCCTTAGCCAGTATCCAGAATCCCAAGGGCGACAGGTGCAGGCCATCTCTGGCAAAGCATCGTGGTCTGTCGATCATGTTGTCCTAGGAAGACAAATACTGGATCCCCTTAGAATGACACCAGAAGCTTAGCCAATAGTTGAAGTCAATCATTTTGTCCTTGTACTGTGGTATCATTCTGGGTTATGGCAGGATTTTACTCAGGGCAAGGGTCATACCTGCCTGGACTACAAGATCGGAGAGCTCCTCCATGTCTCTTTTCATATAGTCCAGGGAGGTATGTCTCAGGTCATTCACACCAACATGGACAATGATAGTGTCATATTTGTACTTGTTGTGGAGTGACCTGAGTGCGTGCATTATGTGGCGGATCCTGGCACCTGACAGGCAGCTGACAGTAACTTTCTCCTTGTTTAGCCTGGTGAGTGGAAC